>NC_055976.1:32017484-32024984 GCF_018492685.1 Alosa sapidissima | reverse complement strand
TAATGACAATGTTAACAACAGCAATGTTACTGAACTGAAACAAAGGAGGTTATTACAGTGCATGTCATTCCAACTATATTAAACCTCATCTACCTAGAAAATAATTTAACCATTTAAACTATCCACCTATTTAACTGTTGAGTCATTCCAACTATATTAAACCTCATCTACCTAGTTCAGTCATTCCAACTACATTAAACCTCATCTACCTAGTTCAGTCATTCCAACTATATTAAACCTCATCTACCTAGTTCAGTCATTCCAACTACATTAAAGGAACCATATGTAAGAAATGTATTTCAATTAATCATAAAATGGCCCTGATATGTCACTAGACATTAAGAAATCATGTTCATTTCAAATACTTATATCACTGACAACAGTAGTCCGGCCAGGATATTGTCATTTAAAATGTGAAGTTGCAGCCCTCAACTGATGTTGATGTTGTCATGTTGTGTTTTGGCCGGATGCGCCACCCTCCACCTATCTACTAATCACGAAGTCAGTAGTGTTTCGGCATCCAGATCCGGTTGCCAGCTCTGCCAGTCAGGGGGGAGGGGATACACCGCTCTACAGTAATTTGAAAGTGATTGCAGTACCAGTTTTGGCCACAATCTTACATACAGTTCCTTTAAACCTCATCTACCTAGAAAATAATTTAACTGTCCAGTCATTCCAACTATATTAAACCTCATCTACCTAGCAAATAATTAAACCTTTTAAACTATCCACCTATTTAACTGGTCAGTCATTCCAAATATATTAAACCTCATCTACCTAGTTCAGTCATTCCAACTATATTAAACCTCATCTACCTAGCAAATAATTTAACCTTTTAAACTATCCACCTATTTACAGTTTTTCTCAGTCGCTTTGGTGCTTTTTTCAGATCAGAATGAAAATTCTCATAACTATTAGTACAACCTCCACAATATTTAGTCATTTGTGCACATCATAGTAGCAATTTCTCCTTCCTTTGAACAAATTGCAAATGCTTTTGGACATGTATCAGTTGCTTTCATACAATTCTCTGCTGTTTTTAAACATTATCATTTGCTTATGTCATGTCAGTCCAAATGAACTATACTTATGGATGCTGAATAGTCGTTCCCAATAAAACTAATAGTCTTCATTTCATTGCTTGAGTACATTTAGTGAGTTTTTTACATACAAAATTGTTGAACTGGTTATCAAATTCTGTCACAGTGCTGTAGAATTGCAAAGAGCATATACAGTAAAACTGTGAAACGTACGTATTCAGTGTCTTGTACTCACTTACTCCCCTAATGTGTAACTTTACTGTAGTTTTCAAATGGTTACAAGTACTGTATAGTGCTGTCTTGAGCATGTTCAGGTAGTGTCACCGAGTTCTGACCTCTTTTTGCATTGGAAAACACTGAGAGAACTACCATAATGAAAACATGACAAAGCCATTTGACTATCTTGTTCATAAACGATGGTGTCAAGACTTCTCATTTTGATGACACTGACAGTTTCATTGACATAAATACTTGCTTTTGAGGAATGGACTATCAATTTTGAGCAAGTGACGTGCTTTTGCAGGTTATCCACTAGGTTTTGCAGTTTGCACTAATTGTTTTGAGAAATGCACTAACTGCTGTGCAAATGTTAATAGCGATGTGAGAAAATCACCAAAGCGACTGAGAAAAACTGTAACTGTTCAGTCATTCCAACTATATTAAACATCATCTACCTAGTTCAGTCATTCCAACTACTGTATATTAAACCTCATCTACTTAGTTCAGTCATTCCAACTATATTAAACCTCATCATGTTGGTTGCCAATTAGCACATCATCTGTTTTAACAATATATTTCACACCATATGTTTTGCATTTTCATGCACTAGTAATTCCCTGGAATTGCGTTTTCTAGTTAATAACTACTGCACTAACATTTTCACAGCAAAGGGGGATATGTCACACTGCAGACGACAACGTAAGTGAGGATATTATTGTTCTACATTGAGGATATGAAGAATGGGCTAATATCTACACTGCATTCAAACACACAACAGGGGTGACTATTAACAACCATACCACCAACCAAACTATTTTAATCTGATGGTTATTTGTAACGAATGAGAAGGGTGTGCATGGCTCTGAACACAGTCCTGAAATGTCCGAGTCAGTTAAGGTCAGCTTCAGCCTCAGATTTGGTTCAATACCTACCTGTTTCTGTATTTGGTCTTAATTACAGTGAGTGTAGAGAAGCCTTTCGCAAACAATGTGGACGCAAATGGAAAGAGGAAGCGCACGGCCTTGTCTGATAACGGTATTCGCTGTGGGTATGCCAGCTGACTGAGCCACACGGGGTCTTCAAAAACATTTGATAAAAGGAAGCTTTTGTCCTGAAAAAAACATTTGGACCTCTCTGTAGCCCCGAAAGCAAAACTTCCGTACTTCTGTGTGGAGAAGTTGGACATGTTCACGGCCCATTTCTCATCACCACGCACATGAAACAGGAGAGAATGCATCGGTCAGGCCTTTATTAAGTCCACAGTGTTCAGCTGAGTCAAGTCTAACAGGAGAGAATGCATCGGTCAGGCCTTTATTAAGCCCACCGTTTTCACAGCTGAGTCAAGTAGACTTACGTTCTGCAGGCATCTTCTTCACTGTGAGGGCCTCGCGATAGATGTTACAGTGAGTCCAGTAAATCTCCGGTGCCAACTTCCTAATTCGGGCTACTGCAGCACCGCTGTGGTGACCTGTCATCTTTGAGATGTGGTATCTTTTGCGATTTTTCCTATGGGAATATAAAATGGGGGTTTTGAATTATCGCACCATTTAAACTCTCGCGGGGACAAGGAAGTCTGAAATGCAGACGTTTTGCTCAACACACTTTTGTCCTCTGCCTTCGAGTGGCTCCTGTGATCCTCGGTAGCCTACATGAAGATGGCAAACTTCTATTTTTGCTACACTAGAGCTAACTTGCAATGCAATTTGCCATAGTTCCATAGCTTCAATTAACACCCGGATCTCCTTATATAGGCAAAGCTTTTTTTGTAGGCGAACTTCAGGTCTACGGCTGACATCAGTGTAGTGAGAACAGAGTGGCAAACTCTCTGAACATTTTTGTTTCTTTGTTAATGAGAGGCCAGATATCAAATTAAACATGTTTTCATAATTTAAACTTAAAAGCATCAATTTCTGTGAATAAGAAGACACTCAGGGCCAGATGTACTTACGTTTTTGCGCCCACTTCAGGCATATTTGATTCACAATGTGCACGTAAAAACATGGCAAGGTATGTGCAAACAGGCCGCACAGATAGAAGCGCAGACTGCCTGTCACGGGAACTGCGAATTAGAGCTGTAATCGGGCCTTAAAAGTTAGGCCCGGCCCGAGCCCCACAGAAATCAGCCCGAGCTTTTTAAAACCCGTTTACAGCCCAACATTATGGAAATGTCCGCACGCACGCAGCTCTTTTGCCTTTTGTCAAGAATGAGTAACATTTGACATCATTTATTCATGACTAACGTAGCCTAGGCCACTTGGAAGTTGGAACAAAGAAATAAAATAGCCCAAGTCCGAACATCTCAGCACTCTGAAGTTTACAGGAACCCTCACGCTGCCCCGACATTAATTAGTTCTTGCGCCAGCTCTTCAAACCCCTTTTAGGCCTTTTCGATATTAAAAGGCCTAATGTCTTTACAGCAAAAGCTGACACACTTCTCTATTACCGTTTGTTTCACCTTTGCAGGGATGGGTTTTGTTGCTGTAACAAACGATATGATTGTCGTTCTGCAGAATGTCACATCTTTTGCATTTCACACAACCCACTGGCTCATTATTCTCGTTTTCCACACCTCAGACTTTGCTTTCTTTGCCGGTGCAACCAAAACGTAATCGCCAGAGGCCAGCCTCCGTTTCACCTCCTCAGCATCCATTTTCACATCTTTCCCGCAGCTAATCGAAACGCATCACCTGACCGCTCATTTAGCCTATACCGCGCAAGCCCGAGCCCATGTGAAATCATGGAAATTAAGCCCGAACCCATTGGGTTCTTCAGCTCTACTGAGAATAGCTATTTGCACTTTTCCGTGTCATGCATATGCATTCATAGGACGGTCAGGGGAAAGTGGGAGTATCGCACAAACACAGGGGAGGAGAAGTGCTAATAGCGATTGATTACGTATTCCGCCATATGTATGAAAACAGCAACTTGCCGAAAACTTCCAATCAGTATTCAGAGTATCAGTTTTCTTCATTGTACTATGTCAAAAGCACCCTTAACTTTTGTTTGTCTTTCTAATTTTAATAGTACAACATAGACTTCCCAATCTACTAGACTAGGGTATTAAGTCATAGCCGTAGTCTACATGCAGTAAATAGTTGAAGTATTTTTAAGTAGATTATATAACTACTAGGCCTACTCTGTATGTTGCTGTTCGTTGACATCTTATCATGTATGATCACTAAAGTTTGATTATTTTTAATGTTTATTGGTTAACTCTATTCAACTGCGCTCGTGGTAGCGTTGTAGAGGGGGCGGAGACGGACAGTGATGAGCGCTGTTTATGTAATGAAGTGACAGCTTAGTAAATTCCCCGCAATATGGCAAAGCACAGTGTTCGCTTTCTGCGCATAGAAAAACTTGGTATTAGTGCTTTCTCTGTACATCTGGCCCTCACAGTCATTTTACAAACCCAAACTCAAACCCTATTAACCTCTATAACCCCTATTAACCTCTATAGAATAGTAATATTTAATATAAAGCAATGTTCTTTTTTCATCAATATTGTGGTGCAACAGCCTTCTTCTTCTCTTTCCCCAGCTATGTCTTGTAATGAGGTTATTGAATGTTGCCGGGTAAAGCCCTCTTTTGCAGCGTAAGTATCCAAAGAAGTATCCAAAAACATAAACAAGTAAGGTCATGACTAAATGATTAGGAAGTCATGAATGTTTAATATTTTGTGATTTTTTTTAAACTCATGATGAAACTTTTGTACTGTTTTTAATAATTTTGGCAGGTGCTACAATCAGAATGTAAGAACATGTGTCATCAAAGGTCGACAACACAGCCCAGACTTTAAACAAAGACAGGTCAACTCGTCCTCATTAGAGGTAAGGGATAAGCCAGAGCTTCTCCACGGTAGTCTCCTACAGTGTCCAGCACTGAAGTAATGAACCAGAAAAAAGGGAGCTAGTTCTCTTTAGATCAGATGAGCAGTGTTGAGCATGTCAGGGGCATACCTCAGGGGCAGTTAGTCATGGGCATACCACAGGGGCAGTTATATTACAGAAGAAATTAGGGTTATACTATAGGAGCAGTTAGTTAGTCCCCAAACAGACAGTACTTTCCTGTATTTCATTATGACTGCAGTTCGCTGTATGTAAGTTGAAACCTATTTGATTCCCACTAGGGCCGCATGGACACATATTATGGCCACAGGGTGCGGGTCCCCTCTGAAGCTGTCAAAAGGAGCCGAGTGGACGCGTCCAAAGAGGTCATCATGACCACCTCCGTAATCAACAGCTCCTACTTCACGGTTAGTGGCGCCCTTTGTAACCACAGAGCTTGTCTAGGTCATCACAGAGGCATCTCTGCCACATTCAGTATGCCCGAGTGCCCGAGTGATTAGGACCCAAACTTAAACAGAGGTGTTCTATGATCCTCACACACAAACATTGCACGGGTGAGACTTTATCTGGTGAAAAATACTCCTAGCTTAATCCTCAATACCAATTTCAAGTTTTTACCTGAAATTGCACAGGGCCTGCTTCAGAGGCCACAGTTCCCACCTAGTGTGGCCTATACTCATGTGCTTGACCTCGTTGGAAAGCGAAGACATTGTAGTTTCTTGGAAAACAAACCGAAGAACTGTGTGATGTACTGACACTGAGTTACAGAGGCTAGAATATTGTTTTTTCTTTCTGCCGGATAACAAGCATCTCGGAACTGACCACATTTCACCCCCCTAGGTCACTATGGCTTAGAAGCACAACTCAGCCCTAGTGTAACGGGAAGCAGGTTATAACTGTTGACCCTTGAGGCACACACACACGCAACGCTGAAGGATATTTTATAAAAACAGTTTTATTAAATTATCTTAAAAATTGAGTGGTTCAGTTACGACAAACAGTTCACGACACAAAAATACATTACCAGTTGTAAGCACTTAAGTGTCCTGACCCCCAGAGACAATACAGGGAACAACAGTAGGCTAGTGTGATTTCCTTACAGCTACTCAATACTCCCGGTGACTAAAAGCCCCCAGATAATCAATAGCCTAGGGGAAGCTTGCAACCCATTTACAGTATAGGACCAGTGTGAAAGAGCTGAAGGGCCACAGGATAAACCAATAGCCTATGTGAAGTTCACAACCCAATTGCAGTATAAGACCAGTATGAAGGAACTGAAGGGCCACAGAACAAATCAATAGCCCATGTAAGTTTACAGCCTGTTTACGGTATAGGACCAGTATGAAAGCACTGAAAGACTACAAAACAAATCAATAGCCCATGTAAGTTCACAGCCTGTTTACGGTATAGGACCAGTATGAAAGCACTGAAGGGCCACAGAACAAATCAATAGCCCATGTAAGTTTACAGCCTGTTTACGGTATAGGACCAGTATGAAAGCACTGAAAGACTACAAAACAAATCAATAGCCCATGTAAGTTCACAGCCTGTTTACGGTATAGGACCAGTATGAAAGCACTGAAAGACTACAAAACAAATCAATAGCCTAGTATATGTAAATAGCATATTCTGGCGCCCTCTAGAGGAGGGAGATCTCAGGCTATAATGCTCTACACAATGTGGGTATGCCTGACGGTGTGACGGTGTATAACACAGCCTCCGCTCGATTCAGCTGTCTCCGGAACTGCAGGGGAAAGGTGTAGAAATCGACGTCCACAACAGCCGCGATAACGGCCCTCTCACTCATAGAATGATGGTCAAGTTACTTCCCTTAACGTAGATGTATTGAGTGCGTTGTATTCCGGTCTGTACGCCGCTCTGATAGAACGATAGCCTCTCCCAGGTGCGTTGCGGTCTTCCGAGCCCCCTTTACTTCTCCAGGCTTCGGTGGTAGTCCTTGCGGGGTGCCTACTGCCACCAAGAAAATCTCACAGTCAAAGGCCGCCATTGGCATTTTAAATCTTTCAACCACCAACTGCGCAGGTCTGCCATTAAGGGGCGATTGAATGCACCTGTAGAAGAGCGCAACAAACCACATACACACCACAACGTAATCATACACTATTAACCAGCCCCACCCCCTACCATCAGTCAATGTTCCTGATAACACATTCAGCCCCGTTACACTAGCACCAGGTCTTGTGAAGCTGTTCAAAAGTAGATCTATATAGAATGAAATATGAGTACTTTATACCATTATTTACTAAGATATGCTCATGGGTTTCATAAAATGTCCTATGGAAACTCCACATAGGACTTTTGGTCATCCAAAATGCATACTGACAATCAAATGCTTACTGCTTATGAACCCCTTTGTTTAGAAGCATAATCTTGGT
>NC_055976.1:32012484-32014984 GCF_018492685.1 Alosa sapidissima | reverse complement strand
GTTTAAGAGTTTCCATACTGGTGTTTGACGCTAAACTGTCGAAGAGTTTCCATACTGGTGTTCGATACTAAATTGTCTGTTTAATAGTTTCCATACTGGTGTTTGACGTTAAACTGTTTATTAGTTTCCATACTGGAGTGTGACGAACATCGTCTACACTAAATTACATTAACGTGTCTGTTTAAGAGTTTCCATACTGGCGTTTGACGCTAAACTGTTGAAGAGTTTCCATACTGGTGTTCGATACTAAATTGTCTGTTTAATAGTTTACATACTGGAGTGTTTAATACACTAAATTGTCGGCTTCACTGCTTTATAGCCTACTAGAGTTACCGAAGGAGTTTATTTTGATGTACAATGTAAATTGGTGCATACGGCCAACATTGTTTGAAATACGGAAAGGAGGAAATGAGCCTTGGTTGAATTGTTTGTTTCGCATGTGTCTGTCTGAATTATTTGCTTTGCCTGTACCTGTTTGAGTTGTTTGTTTTACACGTGCCAGAGCTGCATAAGCTATGAATAGTTTTGTTTTTATGTTGATTGGCCAAAGAATTTGTGTTATTGTTTAATTCATGTGCGTTGTGGATTGAGCTGAGGACTATTGAACTCTATCGGCCTAGGCTTTTGTGCCGTGAGAAGCCCGAAATGTCTCGCATTACAATACACACTGGAGAACGTGTCTATCTGGACCGTGGACTGTCGTTACACACACCACACATTTACACACACCGCACATTTCCATACTGGACCATATATATCCTATCTGCACCCTGGATATTTTGTGAACAATGTATGTTTGTGAACCAATGTGAAACGAACCCTTGTAATTTCACTGATTATGCTCATTAATGAAATGTCACCTTACTAATTCAAAGGGTTTAGTAAATGAGCATGTGTGCATTTCTAAGTGCTGTGTAATGTGCCTGACTTTCCCCACTTTCCTTTCCCTTATATTTGAGCTGAGAAAGACAGACCGTTACGAAATTACAAGGGTTCGTTTCACTATTGTATAGCTATTGTGTAGTATAGCTCTTGTGTAGTATAGCTATTGTGTAGTATAGCTATTGTGTAGTATAGCTCTTGTGTAGTATAGCTTTTGTCTAGTATAGCTCTTGTGTAGTATAGCTCTTGTGTAGTATAGCTCTATATAAAGCTCTTGTGTAGTATAGCTATTGTGCAGTATAGCTCTATATAAAGCTCTTGTGTAGTATAGCAATTGTGTAGTATAGCTATTATGCAGTATAGCTCTATATAAAGCTCTTGTGTATGGCTGGTAGTATTGTGTAGTATAGCTCTTGTGTAGTATAGCTCTTGTATAGCTATTGTGTAGTATAGCTCTTGTGTAGTATAGCTATTGTGCAGTATAGCTCTATATAAAGCTCTTGTGTATGGCTGGTAGTGTAGCTTTTGTGTAGTATAGCTCTTGTGTAGTATAGCTATTGTGTAGTATAGCTATTGTGTAGTATAGCTCTTGTGTAGTATAGCTTTTGTCTAGTATAGCTCTTGTGTAGTATAGCTCTTGTGTAGTATAGCTCTATATAAAGCTCTTGTGTAGTATAGCTATTGTGCAGTATAGCTCTATATAAAGCTCTTGTGTAGTATAGCAATTGTGTAGTATAGCTATTATGCAGTATAGCTCTATATAAAGCTCTTGTGTATGGCTGGTAGTATTGTGTAGTATAGCTCTTGTGTAGTATAGCTCTTGTATAGCTATTGTGTAGTATAGCTCTTGTGTAGTATAGCTATTGTGCAGTATAGCTCTATATAAAGCTCTTGTGTATGGCTGGTAGTGTAGCTTTTGTGTAGTATAGCTCTTGTGTAGTATAGCTCTTGTGTAGTATAGCTATTGTGCAGTATAGCTCTATATAAAGCTCTTGTGTAGTATAGCTATTGTGTAGTATAGCTCTTGTGTAGTATAGCTCTTGTGTAGTATAGCTATTGTGCAGTATAGCTCTTGTGTAGTATAGCTATTGTGCAGTATAGCTCTATATAAAGCTCTTGTGTAGTATAGCTATTGTGTAGCTTTTGTGTAGTATAGCTATTGTGCAGTATAGCTCTTGTGTAGTATTGCTCTTGTGTAGTATAGCTATTGTGCAGTATAGCTCTATATAAAGCTCTTGTGTAGTATAGCTATTGTGCAGTATAGCTCTATATAAAGCTCTTGTGTATGGCTGGTAGTGTAGCTTTTGTGTAGTATAGCTATTGTGCAGTATAGCTCTTGTGTAGTATAGCTATTGTGCAGTATAGCTCTTGTGTAGTATAGCTATTGTGCAGTATAGCTCTATATAAAGCTCTTGTGTAGTATAGCTATTGTGTAGCTTTTGTGTAGTATAGCTATTGTGCAGTATAGCTCTTGTGTAGTATAGCTCTTGTGTAGTATAGCTATTGTGCAGTATAGCTCTATATAAAGCTCTTGTGTAGTATAGCTATTGTGTAGTATAGCTATTGTGCAGTATAGCTATATATAAAGCTCTTGTGTAGTATAGCTCTTGTGTAGTAT
>NC_055976.1:31972484-31994984 GCF_018492685.1 Alosa sapidissima | reverse complement strand
CAATAAAAGCAGAAACACAAAGACTGCAGTGTTTTATATAAAGCACATCAGTGTGTTGCTGTTTATTTGAAAGAGTAATTCAAATGGTCCATGTAATGCAAGTATTACATTTTTAGAGAGGATTGTTGAGTTGTGATTGCAGTGTTTCATTATTTTGCTGTGTGTAGAGTTTTGACATAATTTATCTAAATTCTAAGTGTGTAAGCAATAGGCAAAAACTATAACCTGATCAAACAAAATGAAAATAGAATTGTATTCAGTTGCCAACTTAAAATGAATCAAGGCCACTGTATTAAACTCATTGCCAGGTGCAGCAGAAGGTTAAAAATATAAAAATAGCAGGCAAACCATAAAATAATTCTGCTACTTGGGTGAAGTGTTAATTGTGTGTAGTGTTTTGAAAAAAACGAGCCCTGTTTTTTTTTTAATTGTGCTTAAGCAATTGGGGAAAAACGAAATATTTGAGACCCACCAGATGGCACCATTGCACTTAATAGCTGATGCAGGTTATTGCATGACCACCAGATGGAGCCATTGTACTGTATTTCGGGCCTAATAGTTGATGTATTTCATGGCCACCAGATGGCACCATTGCACTGCACTTCGGGCCTATGTCACACAACAGAACGTCTCTGAGTGGGGATACGGCTGTTCCCCGGTTAGCGTTTTACAATGGCGGTGGCCGGTAAATGGAGCAAGTCTCTCCGCAACCTGCCTGAAGTCACCTACGACGACATGGTTCGGACTGTGAATAAACACTCTCAAGTAGAAACGTCCAAACTTAGGAAGAGATACAAGTTATTTTGGGAGAAATTCATTTTCAATTACAGAGGTAAGTATTTGAATTCCGCTGATCGCTATCTATTTAAAAGCACAAATTACCGTCCCTTTCGTTTGAAAATCTAAAACAACAATGTTTTTTAATACTTCAAAATAACATTTGATATTTAGTTTCATATTTAGTTTCTCAGTGCTCCGAAACCTTGTCTGACGAGCCTCAGCCGCTAGGCTGCCTACTGTACATGTAAATGTCGCTAGCATGTCAGAGAAGCTCCAGGCCACTACATGATAGCCTAGTTGAGAATATAGAAGATATGGCTGGCTGGCTATCATAGGTTACCAATGCCCAGAGATGGTGCTGTATTGTGTGATAATCTTTCCCTCTATTACTGCAGTGTCAGATTTAGTTAATATGGAAGTGGCCGTCCGGGCGAACTGCTACTGTTCTATGAGGGAAAACAAGGAGCCTCATACCCTACAGGTTACAGTGCTAGGATGCCCAGGCTGTAATTTCATGCTCTATCCATGCACAACTACCCTCTAACCGCCCATGTCGCGACAAGCGTCATTACTGAATAAAACAGACGATAGACGCGAGGACAGTGTCAAATCTCATTTGTACTCTTGACCACTAGTTGGCAGACATCCAGAGCTTCGATTCAAGAGCAACGTTTAAGTTTTCAGGAAGCACGTGAGAAACACGCGAGAAACACACGAAGAAGACGTGCATTTCCTCCATAACGCGGAAGCGATGCGGGCCATAGTTTTGCACAAATTGAGGCAGAAATACACCAAATGTTGAAAAAAAAAAAAAATCACGTGTGATGAAGTCTTGGGTCTGTTATTCACCTACTCTGATTCTGAAGGAGAATATCTGCCTTTTGGAGAATATGATCGATCGTCTATTGACTGATAGTCATGGAGCGTCTGTGAATGGAGGTGCGTCTTTGCGACAGTGTCCACTAAGCATACCATGCTTATTTCGACCCTCTGCCCAACATAGCTGGAGGTGCCAGTGGCAATAGTGATGATAGTGTCCGTAATGGACGTGGTATAGACAGAAGGGGTTGTAAAAATAGGGCTCTGAAGAACTACAAAGTCAGCCGCGATAGGAACTGATTTGACCAGGCTACTTTTTGTGATTATAGTAATAGTTTACTATTGTTGGTTTACATGTGACTGTTTTCCTGATCATTTGTTATGTGGGTGAAATGAAAGAAAAAAAAAAGTAAAACTGCTCAAATATGTTCAACATCTAGTATTTACTGAAATGTGCATAATTCACGGTGGTTCCTATCCAGTGACGTCATAATATGCAAATTAGATGAGTACATGTACCCCCTTCATAAACTTACTCAATGATTTTCACATTTACAGTAGGGCGTTATCTCTGACCACTTCCAAACCATGGCCTTTTGAAATTTTGATGTAAAAATCCAATTTATTTTTTTAAACCCTGGAGGCCAAAGGGTTAACTTGCTTTTCTAGTCTGTTGTGCATTAATGGAACTGTTACACGTAGGCCTACCTTTCAGACCACGTTAACCAGATTTACAATTAGGGATTCAGACATTAGGCCCACCTCAAGTTGAATAGAGCATGGTTTCAGACCTGCACAAGTTCAGGTTCATATTAAGTTTCAGTTTTATTGTTTCTTGTTACAGTTCCAAAATGCGCTGTCTTTCTCTCTCTCTCTCTCTCTGTCCAGATCTGCAGTTGCAGATTTAGTTTTTTTATCTGCTGTTGGTGTTGTAGATTCTATGTTTTTGTATTTTGTTCCTTAATCCACTGATGTTTATGTGGTAAATGTTAACTGTGTTGTCAGATGATTTACCTTGTGTAAAGCAAGTAGGTTAAATGTAGATGTGTTTTACTCTGTAGCTTGAACATTCAAGCTTTAGCTGAAGTATGTTCTCCATGTCTAGATTGTGCTGCGTGCAGTCACAGCGCTGCAGTTAAATAGATGCTCCTGCTCATGTGCTGCTGGAGAGGCGTTATGCAGTCATGTGGTGGCACTCCTACTTCACACGCATCACTGCAGCTTCACAGGGGAGAGATGCGTACCAACACTTCTGTCCTGCACCAGTGAGCTTCAGTCATGGCACCGACCAAGGACACAGGTTTGCGTGTATCCCTCAGGTCTAGCCAAACATTCTGTGTAGTCTACTCAATAACAGTGTTTGAAGTTCTAGTATTTAGACATGTGGCTAACACTGACTTAAGTATATATAGATGTATACTGACAATATGACTCATGTGCTGAAATATTGATATTGTCTTGAACTGCATGTTGCCCCTTTTTGCTTTGCTCCAGGGGATTGGCCTGGAGCCCACGGGCCAACTTGTGGTGAGGAAACCCAAGGCACCTGGACGCAGCAGTGTCAAATCAACACTCTATCCAGCCTACGCAGGTAAGTGCTGAATATTTATCTTTGTATTTATTAGGACATAAAGAGCACAACTATGCCTGCGTGGATGTAGTGGATGCTGTACCCCCTTCATGATCCTCACAGCGAGAGCCTGAGCAGAGGACTCCCCTCTCAGAGTAAACACTCCTCCAAATCTACTGGAAGTTAAACGGGGCTGCCGGACTTCCTTCCACATAGGATTTTCTGACTGCCCCCTTGTTTGCTCTTCAATTAAACTAGCCAATTCAGAGGTGACTTCTAAACTCTGCAAGTGAAAAAAGTGCACTGCACTATATCTTTTGTCCTGTCTATGCACCACCTACTTTGCATATCACATTGCACTTTTCTGCTTTTTTACACTTCTGGTTAGACACAAACTGCATTTCGTTGTCTCTGTACTTGTACTCTGCACAATGACAATAAAGTTGAATCTAATGTAATCTAATCTTGATCTGTTTTACTCAACACATACATGGACACATATCTCCTGAATGGCAAGTAAAGGGGGGAAAAAGTAGAACGGGGAGAATGTTCAGTATATCAGAAGAAATTCTGCTTCCTTACAGCCTAAATATGTTCCAAAATGCCAGCTTTCATGAAAGTCAACACGTATGCATCACTTTGGGCCTAATAGTTGATGTATTTCAAGGCCACCAGATGGCGATATTGCACTGCACTTCCAGAGCCGGATATATGGCTCTGCCTCATCGGGCTGGTGTTGCTTACTGACAACCAAATGTTGCTTAGAAATATAGATTCCTGTATAAAATATTTTCATAAAAATGCAAAAGTAAATAAATAGATAATAAATGAATAAATGTATGAATACATAAATAAATATGAGTGTTTCTTTAACATTATACATCCACAAGTTGACAGTCAAGTGTCCAAACACATTTTTTCAATCTGAGAGAGCTCTACTTTAAACCACCCAGTAGGGTCACAATGAGAACGAGATTTCATGGAGAGGTTCAGAATAAGCCTTATAACCTTATTCTGAGCAGTCTGTACTCTAATTAGCTGCTTTAGGACTTATAACCTTATTCTGAGCAGTCTGTAGCCATGTTTAGCTACTGTAGGACTTATAACCTTATTCTGAGCAGTCTGTAGCCATGTTTAGCTGCTTTAGGACTTATAACCTTATTCTGAGCAGTCTGTAGCCTGTTTAGCTGCTGTAGGACTTATAACCTTATTGTGAGCAGTCTGTAGCCTGTTTAGCTAGGACTTATAACCTTATTCTGAGCAGTCTCTAGCCTGTTTAGCTGCTTTAGGACTTATAACCTTATTCTGAGCAGTCTGTAGCCATATTTAGCTGCTGTAGGACTTATAACCTTATTCTGAGCAGTCTGTAGCATGTTTAGCTGCTTTAGTTTAGGACACCTCATTCTGAGCTGTCTGTAGCCATGTTTAGCTGATTTAGGACTTATAACCTTATTGTGAGCAGTCTGTAACCTGTTTAGCTGCTGTAGGACTTATAACCTTATTCTGAGCAGTCTGTAGCCTGTTTAGCTGCTTTAGGACTTATAACCTTATTCTGAGCAGTCTGTAGCCTGTTTAGCTGCTGTAGGACACCATTCTGAGCGGTCTGTAGCCTATTTAGCTGCTGTAGGACTTATAACCTTATTGTGAGCAGTCTGTAGCCTGTTTAGCTGCTTTAGGACTTATAACCTTATTCTGAGCAGTCTGTAACCTGTTTAGCTGCTGTAGGACTTATAACCTTATTCTGAGCAGTCTGTAGCCTGTTTAGCTGCTGTAGGACTTATAACCTTATTCTGAGCAGTCTGTAGCCTGTTTAGCTGCTGTAGGACACCATTCTGAGCGGTCTGTAGCCTGTTTAGCTGCTGTAGGACTTATAACCTTATTCTGAGCAGTCTGTAGCCTGTTTAGCTGCTGTAGGACACCTTATTCTGAGCAGTCTGTAGCCTGTTTAGCTGCTGTAGGACACCATTCTGAGCGGTCTGTAGCCTGTTTTGCTGCTGTAGGACTTATAACCTTATTCTGAGCAGTCTGTAGCCATGTTTAGCTGCTGTAGGACTTATAACCTTATTCTGAGCAGTCTGTAGCCTGTTTAGCTGCTGTAGGACACCATTCTGAGCGGTCTGTAGCCTGTTTAGCTGCTGTAGGACTTATAACCTTATTCTGAGCAGTCTGTAGCCTGTTTAGCTGCTGTAGGACACCTTATTCTGAGCAGTCTGTAGCCTGTTTAGCTGCTGTAGGACACCATTCTGAGCGGTCTGTAGCCTGTTTTGCTGCTGTAGGACTTATAACCTTATTCCGAGCAGTCTGTAGCCTGTTTAGCTGCTTTAGGACTTATAACCTTATTCTGAGCAGTCTGTAGCCATGTTTAGCTGCTGTAGGACTTATAACCTTATTCTGAGCAGTCTGTAGCATGTTTAGGTGCTTTAGTTTAGGACACCTCATTCTAAGCAGTCTGTAGCCATGTTTAGCTGATTTAGGACTTATAACCTTATTCTGAGCAGTCTGTACCATGTTTAGCTGCTTTAGGACTTATAACCTTATTCTGAGCAGTTTGTAGCCATGTTTAGTTGCTTTAGGACGTATAACCTTATTCTGAGCAGTCTGTAGCCATGTTTAGCTGCTGTAGGACTTATAACCTTATTCTGAGCAGTCTGTACCATGTTTAGTTGCTTTAGGACTTATAACCTTATTCTGAGCAGTCTGTAGCCATGTTTAGCTGCTGTAGGACTTATAACCTTATTCTGAGCAGTCTGTAACCATGTTTAGCTGCTTTAGGACTTATAACCTTATTCTGAGCAGTCTGTAGCATGTTTAGCTGCTTTAGGACTTATAACCTTATTCTGAGCAGTCTGTACCATGTTTAGCTGCTTTAGGACACCTTATTCTGAGCAGTTTGTAGCCATGTTTAGTTGCTTTAGGACTTATAACCTTATTCTGAGCCGTCTGTAGCCATGTTTAGTTGCTTTAGGACTTATAACCTTATTCTGAGCAGTCTGTAGCCATGTTTAGTTGCTTTAGGACTTATAACCTTATTCTGAGCAGTCTGTAGCCTGTTTAGCTGCTTTAGGACTTATAACCTTATTCTGAGCAGTCTGTAGCCTGTTTAGCTGCTTTAGGACATATAACCTTATTCTGAGCAGTCTGTAGCCTATTTAGCTGCTGTAGGACACCATTCTGAGCGGTCTGTAGCCTGTTTAGCTGCTGTAGGACTTATAACCTTATTCTGAGCAGTCTGTAGCCTATTTAGCTGCTGTAGGACACCATTCTGAGCAGTCTGTAGCCTGTTTAGCTGCTGTAGGACTTATAACCTTATTCTGAGCAGTCTGTAGCCTGTTTAGCTGCTGTAGGACTTATAACCTTATTCTGAGCAGTCTGTAGCCTGTTTAGCTGCTTTAGGACTTATAACCTTATTCTGAGCAGTCTGTTGCCTGTTTAGCTGATTTAGGACTTATAACCTTATTCTGAGCATTCTGTAGCCTGTTTAGCTGCTGTAGGACACCATTCTGAGCGGTCTGTAGCCTGTTTAGCTGCTGTAGGACTTATAACCTTATTCTGAGCAGTCTGTAGCCTGTTTAGCTGCTGTAGGACAACATTCTGAGCGGTCTTTAGCCTGTTTAGCTGCTGTAGGACTTATAACCTTATTATCAGCAGTCTGTAGCCTGTTTAGCTGCTTTAGGACTTATAACCTTATTCTGAGCAGTCTGTAGCCTGTTTAGCTGCTGCAGGACACCGTTCTGAACGGTCTGTAGCCTGTTTAGCTGCTGTAGGACTTATAACCTTATTCTGAGCAGTCTGTAGCCATGTTTAGCTGCTGTAGGACTTATAACCTTATTCTGAGCAGTCTGTAGCCTGTGTAGGTGCTGTAGGACACCTTATTCTGAGCAGTCTGTAGCCTGTTTAGCTGCTGTAGGACACCATTCTGAGCGGTCTGTAGCCTGTTTAGCTGCTGTAGGACTTATAACCTTATTCTGAGCAGTCTGTAGCCATGTTTAGCTGCTGTAGGACTTATAACCTTATTCTGAGCAGTCTGTAGCCTGTGTAGGTGCTGTAGGACACCTTATTCTGAGCAGTCTGTAGCCTGTTTAGCTGCTGTAGGACACCATTCTGAGCGGTCTGTAGCCTGTTTAGCTGCTGTAGGACTTATAACCTTATTCTTAGCAGTCTGTAGCTATGTTTAGTTGCTTTAGGACTTATAACCTTATTCTGAGCAGTCTGTAGCCATGTTTAGTTGCTTTAGGACTTATAACCTTATTCTGAGCAGTCTGTAGCCTGTTTAGCTGCTTTAGGACTTATAACCTTATTCTGAGCAGTCTGTAGCCTGTTTAGCTGCTGTAGGACTTATAACCTTATTCTGAGCAGTCTGTAGCCATGTTTATTTGCTTTAGGACTTATAACCTTATTCTGAGCAGTCTGTAACCATGTTTAGCTGCTTTAGGACTTATAACCTTATTCTGAGCAGTCTGTAGCATGTTTAGCTGCTTTAGGACACCTTATTCTGAGCCGTCTGTAGCCTGTTTAGCTGCTTTAGGACTTATAACCTTATTTTGAGCAGTCTGTAGCATGTTTAGCTGCTTTAGGGCTTATAACCTTATTCTGAGCAGTCTGTACCATGTTTAGCTGCTGTAGGACACCTTATTCTGAGCAGTTTGTAGCCATGTTTAGTTGCTTTAGGACTTATAACCTTTTTCTGAGCCGTCTGTAGCCATGTTTAGTTGCTTTCGGACTTATAACCTTATTCTGAGCAGTCTATAGCCTGTTTAGCTGCTTTAGGACACCTTATTGTGAGTAGTCTGTAGCCTGTTTTGCTGCTGTAGGACTTATAACCTTATTCTGAGCAGTCTGTAGTCTGTTTAGGTGCTGTAGGACACCTTATTCTGAGCAGTCTGTAGCCTGTTTAGGTGCTCTAGGACACCATTGTACCATGAGCAGCATACATAGTCAACATAAGGCTGAATTAGAGCACCTACTGTAGGTGCCTCTTGAACTTATAACCTTATTCTGAGCAGTCTGTAGCCTGATTAGCTGCTGTAGGACACCATTGTACCATGAGCATCATACATAGTCAACATAAGGCTGAATTAGAGCACCTACTGTAGGTGCCTCTTGAACTTATAACCTTATTCTGAGCAGTCTGTAGCCTGATTAGCTGCTGTAGGACACCATTGTACCATGAGCAGCATACATAGTCAACATAAGGCTGAATTAGAGCACCTACTGTAGGTGCCTCTTGAGCTTGGCCCGCTACAGACAAATGGCAGTCCAGCACACAACCAACGGAGTCCTTTACAGTCATCTCATTATCTCCAACCTTTATCTTTATCTACCATTATCTAAAACCGTTTTAGGGTTCAGTTGGAGATCATCTCTGATAACCAGCAGCCCTAGACAGCACACTACCACTACTACCACCACTACTACCACCACTACTACTACTACTACCACTACTACTACCACTACTGCTACCACTACTACTACCACTACTACTACTACTACCACTACCACTACCACTACTACCACTACTACTACCACTACCACCACTACTACTACTACTACTACTACCACTACTGCTACCACCACCACTACTACTACCACTACCACTACTACTACTACCACTACTACTACCACTACTGCTACCACTACTGCTACCACTTGTGTACCTGCTGCATGTGTGTGTGTTATTCCTTCTCCTGCTCAAACAGAAGGTGTGCTGCATATCATTTTGCATTAGGCTGATTTTTGTGATAACGTGTTTACTTTGCAGTAAATTGTACTAGCCTAGTGTCATGCAGTTAATGGGATACTGTGCAGAGTTGGGAAGTGCTGTGAACACACACAGGTGAAGTGCTGTGAACACACACAGGTGAAGTGCTGTGAACACACACAGGTGAAGTGCTGTGAACACACACAGGTGAAGCTCTCTTGCCCACCACCGCACACCTGCACAGCTCTCACGGTTTCCTTCCCTGGTGACTCAGGTGTGCCATGTTCTCATTGATACGCAGGTAGACTCAGGTGTGGTGGGACATTAATCGATGAGTTGGACGATGAGAAGCCCCTGGTTCTGCAAGGCAGCTTTCAGTGCACCCCCTAGACATACACGTGCGTGCGTCACATTCATTTCTCTTGACCATACTGGCGTTCCCTTAACTCTGTAATAAATATTCTCTATTCACTATAGCCACATATGGACTTCCCTCCATGTGACCTTGGGCTATGCATGAGTATGTGAGCTGTGTGTGTGTGTGTGTGCATGTGCATGAAATAGTTGTGTGTGTGTGTGTGTGTGTGTATCATTGTTGTACTTCACTGATAGGTCAGATGTGGCTCCACAGCAGACACATGGCAACGGTCAGATTTATTTGAATACATCTTTATACACTGTACAATCCCCACTAGACCACGTCACACACCTGGATAAATGTAAACAATAAACAAATCAAACCCATCTCCCCCGGCGCTCACCCCGAGGAGGGCCAACGGTTGGCACAGAAAACGCCGCTGCGTGCCGTGTGCTTCATGCCAAACAGTCCAGGCAGGGCACCCACGCTGGGTCCGCCCCCTTGGGCAGAGGACAGTTACTTTCGGACTCCTCTGGGATGGGGGGACGTCTCTTGGGATGGGGGGACGTCTCTTGGGATGGGGGGATGTCTCTCTTGGGATGGGGGTGGGGTGTCTCTCTTGGGATGGGGGGAGATGTCTCTCTTGGGATGGGGGGGATGTGTCTCTTGGGATGGGGGGATGTCTCTCTTGTGATGGGGGGGGATGTCTCTCTTGGGATGGGGGGGATGTCTCTTGGAATGGGGGGATGTCTCTCTTGGGATGGGGGGGGATGTCTATTGTGATGGGGGGAAGTCATGGGGGATGTCTCTTGGGATGGGGGGAAGTCATGGGGTGATGTCTCTCTTGGGATGGGGGCTATCGGACTCCTCTGTCTCTCCTCTGTGTCGGATGTGTTATGGCAGCGTTCGTTTGTTTGCATAGAGCAGAACTCAGGGGGTGGGGCCTTGTTGCTTCATTTGTATAAATAACTCAGATCTTTACTGCTTCAGTTTCACATACACCTCATACAAATACACACACACGTCATATACGTCATATACATATATATCTCACACACACACACACACAGATCCAGAGGTTCCTCTGTAGTTTAACACACGCAAGCACACATCCTTGTCAAGAGGTCTATACAAGTCTCTGGACTTTTCCAAACCGGACTCTACACACTCCCACTCCGGAGAGAGACGCTCATGACGGAGTGCGTGTGTGTGTGATGTCATGACGGGGTCAGTACGGAACTGGGCCAAACGCTCAACGGACCAAATAAAAAATGACATAGACATCAGAGTCGAGTGTCATAGACGTCAGAGTTCTATGACCTGCAGATCCACACATGTTGCATTAGACAGGTCTACATCTTTCTGATCTTCACAGCTAATATCAATTTCATGACTCATCATTCTTAGGTTTTGGGCCCACCTCCACCCCCCTCCCTGTTCACTGAAGGCAATGAACACTATCAATAAAGTCCTCTCTCTTTCAAAACATGTCATATGAGGTCCAGTGCTGCAGAGACACAGCTAATCACGGTGACTGTTTGCGGCCTTACAAGCCTCTGCCATTGCAAGGGGCTGGTTTTTCGACGGCACTTAATGTGGTGAACCCACAGAAACAGGGCGAGAGAATCGGAGCCGGTTTGGAAAAGCACTTGTGTTCGCATTTGAGACATCAGTTTCATTTAGTCCATCCTTGAGAAGCGCACTCTAATTCTGACCATACTTAAAAAGCACACTTAATCTCTCAAGCATCTTTTAAAAAAGCACACTTCGTTTCTGAAGCATACCTGATCCCTTCAGTGTCGCACGTCCCGACTTACTGAGTGACACTGAACTCACAGCAAGCAACCTGACAGGCTTATCAAAATAATCCTGATTTATCTCTGAAGACATATCAACACGCCGCATCTCCCTCCTCCCTTCACACACAATATAGAGCAGCAGCTATGTCACTCCTGGAGTCTGACCTCACGTGGACCGCAGGGTCAGTGCGGAGATCTGGATAAAAACACTGGACTCAGCAGAGAGCTCATTGCACTTCACACACACACACACACACGTGAGGGCGGCACCACACACACACACACACACACGTGAGGGCGGCACCACACACACACACACACACACACACACACACACGCTGGGAGCACCACACACACACACACACACACACACACACACACACACACACACACGTGAGGGCGGCACCACCCACCCCAGTTCAGTTCTCTGGTCCCGCAAAGGTGTTTATGGAGGAGTTTAGCATGTGCTTTGGATGTGTGTGTTTTGTGTGATGTGTCTGGGTGTGTTTACATGTGTGTGTGTGTGTGTGTGTATGTATGTGTGTGTAGTTATGTGTGTTTTGGCTGAGTGTGCATGTTTTTATGAATGTGTGTGTGTTTTTGTTTGTTTATTTGTGTGTGTGTGTGTGTGTGCGTGCATGTTGTTTTTGTGTGTGTTTATGTCTGTGTGTTCATGTGTGTATGTGTACTGAATATGTGTGTGTGTGTGTGTGTGTCCCAGTCTCAGAGGCCGATCCCCTTGATGAGCGAGGCCTCCAGTGTGATGTTGAACTCCTGCAGGGTCTGCAGCACGCGGATGAGGGAGTTGACCAATGAGTGGTCCTTCAGCAGCGCCGAGTCCTCGTACATCTGCATTGTGATTGGACAGTCGGCCAGCAGCGCGATCCAATGGTGGAGCAGGTGGTCCCTGCAACAGCCAGAACAGATTACAGACTCAACACAATTAGACACACACACGCACACACCAGCCAGAACAGATTACAGACTCAACACAATTAGACACGCACACACACACACACACCAGCCACTCAACACAATTAGACACGCGCACACACTCACACACACACACCAGCCAGAACAGATTACAGACTCAACACAATTAGACACGCACTCACACGCGCACGCGCTCACACTCACACACACACGCGCACGCGCACACACACTTTAAGGCATAAACAGAGATAACACAATTAGACACACACACAGCAGGAGAAGCTTCGAGTTCAGTTGATGTGTTTTTTTTTTATAACAAGCACGTGTGTGTGTGTGTGTGTGTGTTTGGTCTCTTGGCATGCATGCTGGATGTGACATTAGGGGTGTGGCTGCATCGTCGATTCTACATTTGATTTCGACATTCGAGATTGAGATGTAATTTCGGTTGATTTTCGTCCAAAGGCCGAAGTGGTAGATGTGAAATGGCCGTGTCCCTTACCGAGCTCCCAGACACACAAGCATCTGGAACTTTCCGTCCTTGCCGATGTTTCTGGGGGAGACGTTGATGGCGCGCATGACCCGGCAGAAGAGCCGCGCGCGACTCAGCCAGTTCTCATCCTGCTGCTGCTGACGCTCCGCACTCTCAAAACACACCTGCGCCTTCTCTGCACACACACACACACACACACACACACACACACACACACACACACACACACACACACACACACACGGTTATACACACTCTCAAAACACACCTGCGCCTTCTCTGCACACACACACACACACACACGGTTATACACACTCTCAAAACACACCTGCGCCTTCTCTGCACACACACACACACACACACACACGGTTATACACACTCTCAAAACACACCTGCGCCTTCTCTACACACACACACGGTTATACACAGTCTCAAAACACACCTGGGCCTTCTCTACACACAAACACACACACACTCACATACGTACATACACACACGCACAAACAAACAAACACACATACGGTGATACACACATACAGCATGTAATGCCTGAGACTTCTCACACACACACACACACACTCAAATCATGAATTCCCTTCTTGAATTTCCCCTGGGGATCAATAAAGTATCTATCTATCTATCTATCTTATCTATCTTATCTATCTATCTTATCTATCCTATCTATCTATCTATCTATCTATCTATCTATCTATCTATCTTATCTATCTTATCTTAGCTATCTTATCTATCTATCTATCTATCGCAAGCCTGTCTCTACCTAAACACACATACAATACCACACACAGAAAACCACAAACACAGTCACATACGTATACACACACCCTCAAAGCATACCTGAGCCTTCCCTTCTCTCTCACACACACACACACACTTTCTCAAAACACACATTCCACCCCCAAAAACACACACACAGACAGACAGACAAATATGAGAAGTGTGTGAGTTACCTAAGAAGTCCCAAATGAAGATGTTCTTGAAGAGTCGTGGGGATTTGAAGCCGTGAAGGAACACCTGCTCCAGAGCCCACACAAGGCCATACTCCCCACACAGCAGCAGAGTCAGGCTACCCCTCTGCATGCATGCACACACACACACACATGCACACACACGCACACATACACATGCACACACACGCACGCACACACACAGACGCACACACACAGACGCACACACGCACGCACACACACACACAGACGCACCGCACATGCACACAGACATGGGGACATTAAAATATAATCCATTTTATTCTATTCTATTAAATGAAGAAATACAAATATACTCATCAAAGACATTTCCCCCCACAACAACTTATATCTATGCGCATTTTGTAGCTGTTAAAATAATTTGACCTGCTTTTTTGTCTATTTGTTTATTTTAAGTTCTCAAAAAACGTGAGGGTGGTATGAAGGAGTGTATTGTGTATGTGAGCAATTTCATCTTCCTAAATCTCAATATTATGATCACAAGTGTGGGCAAATTATTAATTACATTTTCACGTGGGGTAACTTGTTGCAGGGCAACCACATAACCGGTTCCATGTCTTCCGACTGGATGATTAATGATCAGTTTCTTGAGAACTTTAAAGTGGTGCAGTAAAGTGAAGGAATGTATTGTGGATGTGAGCAAACATTGTTCACGTTGCACATGGGGCAACTTGTTGCAGGGCAACCACATGACCGGTTCCATGTGTTCGAATCGGATGACTAAAGTTCTCAAGAAACTTGGGGTTGGTATGAGGGAGTGTATTGTGTGTGTGTGAGCAACCTACATGTTACTTATCTGGCTGAATCTCAATATTCTGATCACAACAACTCTGGGCAAATTACAAGTCAGCACCAGTGCTGCATTCATTGTTTTGCACTTTTATGGTTTTACCAAAAGTATTTGCCAGTATTTTTAAACTACAAACCTATAAAGTATTTTCATACAAAATATGATGCCATTTTTTTCCAACTAAATAAAATACAAATGACAACATACTATTTTGTATTTTAAATACATGTATCAGACATGCCTATCCCTGGCTTTTGGCTGCAGCAACTCAAGCTAGGTAGTACTGATTGTTTTGTGTTTGTTTTGTGTTTATGTTAGTTTTGATCCAATTTGACAGCTTTGCTATGTTGCCCACCCAAAATTTCTACCAGCCCACCCAAATATAGTAGCCTAGCCTAGGTTAGAACCAGCCCTGCACTGCATGGAGACATATTTTACGATAATAATGGAGAAAATGTTAGCAAAACTTTAGGTTTTTGTTAACGGAATCTCCCGACCCTCATTTATCTATTTGCACAACAGCCCATATTCTGCGTTCAATCCAGAGAGACAAGTGGAATAAATGTTTGTTTTTTTTAATCCATAGGCACGATATTTAGGCTACCTCTGTTAGGCCTACAAAAAGTTGCGAATTAAGGAGTATTTCCTGATCGGGGAAACCTTTCGGTCCGCAGTTCTATAATATCATTCAATTGTGCCGCAAATTAACAGACAGAAGTGGGCGTAATTTAAATTCATGGCTCCGTAGACCAGCAATCTACTCGTCGAGGAGGCTCATAATTTGAGAAACGCTGCAGATCATAGACAGAGGAAGCTCTGGGGACAGAACGCAGGCATATGATTTTGTTGTCACGCGCTACTATGGAAAATGAACTTTATAAAGCCCTGCTCTATGCCAGATGGCCAGTCCAGCCCTGCGTTCAGTAATTATTTAAGCAAAAGTGGAACGTGCGCAATGTTTTATTTATCCCTCCTGATCGGGACGAATAAAACAGGCATGGGGGACGAAAGAAACAGTTTAGCCTATATGTAAACTTCCCATAATTTCAATATTTTACAACAAATGCTTATACATGTCTTCAGAATATCGCTACCTGTAGCCTCGATGCGACGAGTGTTTAGTGAGTAGGCCTAAGCTTGATGAACCATAAATGAAAGGTTTTCTTAACATTACATTAGGACATTATTGCCATTAAACACTTTTACAAAAGTATGGGCCTAGCCTACAGTTAACACTTAATGACCTAGCAAATGTCGGCGACTTAAGTGTGTGATTAGATAAATAGGCACTGGCAGATGCAATAAATAGATATCTTTGCGTGTTAGCACAAGCAGTAGCCTGTAGGCCAATAAAGGCAAGCGTGTTTGCCACTTACATTTCTGACGTCTGATACTTCAAACTGCTGCAAGTGCATCAAGAAAGGTCCTGCCTTAGACCATGTTAATGGCCAATCGTAGACTAAGATTTGGGAGTGGCACCTGGGGTGGCCAATCGAATCTCAAGGGTGGCCTGTGCCACCCGGAGCCACCCCTCTGGCTCCGCCCCTGCTTAGCACACTGACCTGCTGTTAGGATGTGTGTGAGTGTGTGTGTGTGTGTGTGTGTGAGTGCTAACCTCTTTCTGTTAGGATGTGTGTGTGAGTGTGTGTGAGTGTGCTAACCTCTTTCTCTGGTTTGTGAAAATGTTTCACTATTCCATTGATCGCTTCCCCAACTCCTTCCTGGATCTGACCTGTATTCAGTTCTACACACACACACACACACACACACATACATACATGCACACAAAGAAAGAGAGAGAGAATATTTACTATATAAATACGCTAACTCATGCTTTATTAAGATTCAGGAGGAACGTAAACTTTGATTATAATATTGTAGAGCAATATGATATAATACAGTAGAGCCATTCAGTAGAGTATAGTGCAGTACAGTAGAGTAGAGTTCAGGGTGGGTGTGGGTTGTGTAGTCTAGTGCAATCCAGCGTGGTGTGAGTTGTGTAGTCTAGTGTAATCCAGTGGGGTGTGGGTTGTGTAGTCTAGTGTAATCCAGTGGGGTGTGGGTTGTGTAGTCTAGTGCAATCCAGCGTGGTGTGGGTTGTGTAGCCTAGTGTAATCCAGTGGGGTGTGGGTTGTGTAGTCTAGTCTAGTGTAATCCAGTGGGGTGTGGGTTGTGTAGTCTAGTCTAGTGCAATCCAGCGTGGTGTGGGTTGTGTAGTCTAGTGTAATCCAGTGGGGTGTGGGTTGTGTAGTCTAGTCTAGTGTAATCCAGCGTGGTGTAGGTTGTGTAGTGTAGTATAGTGTAATCCAGTGGGGTGTGGGTTGTGTAGTCTAGTGTAATCCAGTGGGGTGTGGGTTGTGTAGTCTAGTGTAATCCAGTGGGTTGTGTAGTGTAGTATAGTGTAATCCAGTGGGGTGTGGGTTGTGTAGTCTAGTGTAATCCAGTGGGGTGTGGGTTGTGTAGTCTAGTCTAGTGTAATCCAGCGTGGTGTAGGTTGTGTAGTGTAGTATAGTGTAATCCAGTGGGGTGTGGGTTGTGTAGTCTAGTGTAATCCAGTGGGGTGTGGGTTGTGTAGTCTAGTGTAATCCAGTGGGGTGTGGGTTGTGTAGTCTAGTCTAGTGTAATCCAGCGTGGTGTGGGTTGTGTAGTGTAGTATAGTGTAATCCAGTGGGTTGTGTAGTGTAGTCTAGTGTAATCCAGTGGGGTGTGGGTTGTGTAGTCTAGTGTAATCCAGCGTGGTGTGGGTTGTGTAGTGTAGTCTAGTGTAATCCAGTGGGGTGTGGGTTGTGTAGTCTAGTGTAATCCAGCGTGGTGTGGGTTGACTCACTCGGCTTGCTGTTGGGCGAGATGGCCACTAGGCGGCGCATCATGCCTGGTGAGGGCTGCATGGGCGGCGTGCGACTCAGACGCTCCTCTGTCTCGCTGCACAACAGCTCCCCCACCAGGATGCGCTCCAGACTGCCGTCATCCACCCCCTTACCCAGCCAGCGGCCGCACGGGAACCTGACACACACACACACACGCACGCACACACGCACACACACGTGCACACGCACACGCACACACTCACACACACACGCACACATACGCACGCACACAACACACACACGTTTTAAGGTCTTAAATATCAGAAATAAAATTGAAGGCATTTTAAGACTTCTTAAGGATCCGTGGGGACCCTGTACTGTAAATAGGATGTTATAATGTATATAATGAGTGTGTGTGTGGTAGGGGTGGCATGTAAATAGGATGTTATAATGTATATAATGAGTGTGTGTGTGGTAGGGGTGGCATGTAAATAGGATGTTATAATGTATATAATGAGTGCGTGTGTGGTAGGGGTGGCATGTAAAAAAACTCTGAACCGTTCGGTTCTCTTGTCTGGGTTTGGAGCACGTGTGCAGGGTACGGTTTTGACGGTTCATGGCGTGTGTAATGTAGCCTCATGCCCATATGTGATGCGTAATGTAGCCTCATGCCCATATGTGGTGCGTAATGTAGCCTCATGCCCATATGTGATGCGTAATGTAGCCTTATGCCCATATGTGACCTCAGACAGTGTGATAGCGGAAGTGTGGAGAGCTGTGTATCACGTGTAGAAATGCCAAGTGGAGCGATAACGAAAGCAGCCCAGAGTTAGAGGATGCACCAGCGTCACAAGTCTGGTGTGTGCACATTTTGGATTTAGAAAACGGTAGAAAAAGATGCGACTGTGTGCAGGCATTGTGCAGCACATATTAATTATGCTAGTGCAGGCCCGGAGTGGCTAATCGGGAGCTTCAGGAGGATGGGCCGCTCTGAATATCGTGAGCTTAAATGTTGTGTTTCTGAAGTTCATTTGCTGCCCTTGCAGCACTTCAGCAGCGTAGGCTGTAACCTCACAAAAATGGCAACCAAGTCTATATTTGCAATGCTTACGGGGAGTAGGAGCGGTCCCTCTTCCAGTGGCACGCACGGCACTGGCGAACTCTCATGTGCAGGGAAGACGTGTAGTAGGCTAATAATAATTAATTTTACCGTAAGGTAATTACCCTAAATCTCAAAAGCCCTCGAAAATAAAATATCATTACAATGTATGTAGGGTCCTCCTCACATGGATGATCTAACGTTCAGTTTCAGTGAGTAAATAGCCCTGTTGAGAGAAACTAGAGGAGCATTCAAATTCGTCAGAGACAGGAGAGAAAGTTCGCGTTTACAGGGCTTGTCAATGTTAAGTGGAGGCCTAGAAGCTATCTTGCATACCGTAGCTTGGGTAGGCAACGCTACGCTATGTGTAGAAATAAAATATCCCGTAATATTTCAGTCAATCTTAGTGTGCTACAAAGGCACAGAAGTTCCTGTAGATGGCAATAACACACTCTACATTTTTGCTAAATAAGTGAAAAGCATGTTGAAATCATCAATGTCTTCACTCTTGCTGTATCAAAATCTCACCTTTCCTCAGAGATGGTGTTAATGATGTGCTTCAAGTCAAGTCAATTCTTTCAGGTTGTGCATGATTACATGATATACTAACACTGTAGCCTAAATGGGGGATCATTAAGCTGTACATCATATGCTGAAGTGTTAAAGATTAAAATGAAAAATAACAACAAGAACCGTACAGAACCGAACCGTGGGTTTTGTGAACCGTGCCACCCCTAGTGTGTGTGTGTGTGTGTGTGTGTGTGTGTGTTCTCACCTGTATGCATGTTCAGTGATCTCGTTGGTGTGTGTGTGTGTGTGTGTGTGTTCTCACCTGTATGCATGTCCAGTGATCTCGTTGGTGTGTGTGTGTGTGTGTGTGTGTGTGTGTGTGTGTTCTCACCTGTATGCATGTCCAGTGATCTCGTTGCGCACCATCACACTGTCCACCAGCCACTTGGCGTAGAGACCCGAGTTATCATGACCCATCTGGACAGTGGTGAGACGGCCCAGGTTTTGGCACTGCGCACGCAAACACACACACACACACACACACACACACACACACACACACACACACACACACACACACACACACACACTTGGTTTTAAAAACAAACATAGAAACATAAAAACACTGTGCGAAGGATGTCTGCTTTGACTTTTGAGTGGTGCTAATGTGGCGTCATGAGCATGCAGTGTGAATCAGTCAGCCTCCTGCTCCTGCTACATTATCAGTCAGACCTTCAGAGTTATTATCTCTGTGTCTCTTGAATGACTTTAATCCTGTTGAGAAGGAAAGCACACCCCCAAACGCACACACACACACACACGCATGCACAAATGTACACACTCACACATCCACCCATACATACGCGTGCGCATGTACGCATGTACACACGTACACACACACACACACACACACTCCCAGTCTCACCTCAAAAGTGATGTCCAGTGTGTTCTTGGGCAGCTGCAGCACTCCGGTCTCGGCCAGCTCGCCAGACACACACACCCAGGGGTTTGCTGTGAACATGGAGCCGCCCAGCTTCTTACTGGGGATGACCCACACGTGGTACGGAATCACTGCAGACACACACACACACACACATATATAAAAGTCATTCATATCACTGGAGGCGTGTGTGTGTGTGTAAGTGTTGTGTGTATTTTTGAGATAGTGTACATCTGTATGTGTGTGTGCATGTGTGTTGTGTGAGTGAGTGTGTGTCTGTGTGTGTGTGTGTGCGTGCGTGCGTGTGTGAGTCAGTATGTGTGTGTGAGTCAGTGTGTGTGTGCATGTGTGTGTGTGTATGCATGTGTGTGTGTTCTTACTGATGGTGGTGAAGACATTGGTAAAACAGAAATAGTCCACGGCGTTGAAGGAAAGCAGGTGATAGAGGAACTGCTCCTTCTCATCATCACAACGCAGGAACGCATACCGCTTATACAGCTTCCTACACACACACACAAAGAACAAACACATGAGATAACTACAGGGATGTCCTGATTCCAATAATTTCTTGCATCTGCCAATCCCAAATCACCTCCAGTGCTTGGACATGTGGATAGTGGTTATACGAGACCATAATGGGCAGCCGTGGCCTACTGGTTAGCGATTCGGACTTGTAACCGGAGGGTTGCCGGTTCGAACCCCGACCAGTAGGCATGGCTGAAGTGCCCTTGAGCAAGGCACCTAACCCCTCACTGCTCCCCGAGCGCCGCTGTTGTTGCAGGCAGCTCACTGCGCCGGGATTAGTGTGTACTTCACCTTACTGTGTGTTCACTGTGTGCTGAGTGTGTTTCACTAATTCACAGATTGGGATAAATGCAGAGACCAAATTTCCCTCACGGGATCAAAAGAGTATATATACTTATACTTAATGAGCCTACATCTGATTAATGTTGATAGTGGTTATACGAGACCATAATGAGCCTACATTTGATTAATGTGGATAGTGGTTATACAAGATAATAATGAAATGATTAATTATTATTCACAGTCATTTACAGTATTTTCAATAGTGTACCTTTAATAATTCATTTAGGAAAGTCAATTCAATGTAAGGTGGTAAATGAGTAGGGCCCTATGAAATCCATTTTATTATTTTCCAAATTCAGTTTTATTTTTTCTCAAATTCCGTTTTTTCGGATTTAATTTCAGCTGTTTCAGTTTTTTTTTTTACTTGTCTTCACTTATAAAAACTCAATGACAGACACAATTCAGCTTTTTAAATATTTAGCAAAGCCAATCATTCAAAATTCTCCAAGATTGAGCCAAACATTCAACAAATCTCTGCGCAAAAACAACAGTTATGGCCTAGAGCCTACATAACTTCAACTACATGGCCATAACTAGGCTGCAAGTTTAGATCTCAACAAAAGGGCACTTTGTAAATTTAAAATGTCCCACTACTTAAAAGTAGCCTGCTTTTTTATAGATTCTCGTTTTAGGCTATTTTAAATATGTGTTGCTTTCTAAAGCATTTAGCCTACCATCGTTAGCACACATCTCCACTGAAGGATGGCTGCATGATGGTAAGGCGCTTGATGTTGCGCTCTCGTGTTGGTATTGCAGCACTTTTTGAACGGTGGGTCTGTGCGTCTGCTTGAGGTTGCTGACATTCGTGTCTGGGAATGGGACTGCTTGCAATGTTTCAGGACACTGACATAGTGGTATGTCATCTTTTGCACACATTTCAACAATCTTCCACAAACTCACATCTTCATGAAATATTCCATGTACATACAGTAAGTATTCAGACACTTTGTTATGACGCTTGTAATTAAGCTCTGGTGCTACTACTTCTATCAACGGTCCTTGAGATGCTTCTACAACTTGACTGGAGTCCAGCTGCGCCTACATGAGTTCACTGGACATTAGTAGGAGAGGCACACATCTCTTTAGATAAGCTCTCACAGTTGGTGGTGTATGTCAGAGTGAAAACCAAGCCATGAGGTCAAGAGAATTGTCCATAGGCCTGTGAGACAGGGTTGTGTGAAGACACAGATCTGGGGAAGGACACAAGACCATTTCTGCAGCATTGGAAGTGCCCAAGAGCACAGTAGCCTCCATCATTCTCAAAGGGAAAAGTTTGGAACAACCAACAGTCTTCCTAGATCTGGTCGCTCAGCCAAACTGAGTAATCCGGGACGAGTTAGGCGCAGCTGGACTCCAATCAAGTGGAAGTTGTAGAATCATCTCAAGGACCATTGATAGAAGTAGGATGCACCAGATCTCAATTGCAAGCGTCATAACAAAGGGTCTGAATACTTATGGAAATGGAATATTATTATTATTTTAGAAAATGAACTGAATCCATTTTAAGATGAGTCTGAAACATAACAAAATGTGAAAAACTTGAAAGGGGCATATTACTGCATATTACTGTAGTGTAGCTCTGTAGCTTAAATGCTAATATACCCTAAATGCTATTATGCTGCAAGTCGCTTGGACAAATGCGTCTGCCAAATGAACACATGTGTATATGTATATATATGTACATATTTTATTTGATACTCAAATGCGTCTGCCAAATGAACACATGTGTGTATATATATATATATATATATATATATATATATATATATATATATATATATATATATATATATATATATATACATACATACATGTGTTCATTTGGCATATATATATATATATATATATATATATATATATATATATATATACACACATACATACATACATGTGTTCATGTGTATATATATATATGCCAAATGAACACATGTGTATATATATATATATATATGTATATTTGTACATATTTTATTTGATGCTCATTATTATTTACATTTATCTGATGCTCATTATTATTTATTTATTTATTTATTTTT
>NC_055976.1:31954984-31962484 GCF_018492685.1 Alosa sapidissima | reverse complement strand
CTGCATCAGAATGAGGTTTGCAATGGTGCGCCTGAAGGCACGGGTTGAAGACCCAGTCAGTTACGTCACAATATGCACATTTGTGTAAATTCATTCCTACGTAATCACCATGACCAAAATTGAACTTTTTTTTTTACTTTGAATCTTGAAAAAAAAAAATATTGACCTACCTACCGACCCATTTTTAATTGTTTTTGGCTGTTACTGCAAACAAAAATATTTTTAAGGATGGCCTTAGGATCAGCTCTACACACGCAGGGGAGAAGGCTACTCTCATGAAGTAGTTTAGGATCAGCTCTACACACGCAGGGGAGAAGGCTGTTTAGGATCAGCTCTACACACGCAGGGGAGAAGGCTGTTTAGGATCAGCTCTACACACACAGGGGAGAAGGCTGTTTAGGATCAGCTCTACAGACGCAGGGGAGAAGGCTGTTTAGGATCAGCTCTACACACACAGGGGAGAAGGCTGTTTAGGATCAGCTCTACACACGCAGGGGAGAAGGCTGTTTAGGATCAGCTCTACACACACAGGGGAGAAGGCTGTTTAGGATCAGCTCTACACACGCAGGGGAGAAGGCTGTTTAGGATCAGCTCTACACACACAGGGGAGAAGGCTGTTTAGGATCAGCTCTACACACGCAGGGGAGAAGGCTGTTTAGGATCAGCTCTACACACGCAGGGGAGAAGGCTACTCTCATGAAGTTGCGCACTCTGCTGTGCAAATAGCACACAGAATTGTTCTTTCCACTGGGGGAACTTTTCAGTTACTCTGGATTGCCCCCTAAAATAGTAATAGTCCCAAATTAGCGTTGCTGTAGCCAGGCAACTTCAATAAATCCCTGCTTACTTGCGGCGCAACGTCATAGGCAGGGCATAACATGTTCCGGCACCTCCGACGTTGGATCCGGAACCTTTTTTATTGGATCCGTCAACTCTACTGTATACGTCAATATAAAAAATAAATTGCCTAAACGAAAAATAAATAAATTACTGTTTGTGTAGTGTTCAATGTTGATATCTTTCTTATTAGTCTTTAGAAATAGGGGAAAGACCAAACAGGATACAACAAGCTAATCGAGGATTTGAAAGTGCTTTATCCACAATATTGGCCACAGGAGGGTGACGCGCTGTTCGGGGAGAGAGAAGTTGAGACGCTCTGCCAGCAGTTTTGCATCGATAGCCCGCGGAATGTCATCAGGGCTTTCAGGGAATACCACCTCTACCATCTCCTCCCCATTTGCCTTGTCGGCCCTCCGCTTGCCCGGTTCAACCCCTTTCCTCCTTACGTGAGGTCATGGATTTCTAAAGGACAGGTGTAGAGAAAGAAGCAGGGTAGTGGAGCAGGCCGGGGGTCTGGATGCTGTATGGGCCATTTTGGACAAGTAGGCCTAGGCCTAGGCTGGGTGTGGGTGGTCATCATTGCAATATATAGCATACTTTAGCGCTTGAGGCTATTAGCCCCTTGTTGGACTGTTTTGTTGGTTCCCCTGTATCTCCTGTTTTCCCGGTCTGTGTGCGCGCTTGTGTGTGTTTGTGTGTGTGTGCGCGTGAGTGTTTGTGTCTCCCGCTCCCTCTCTGGGCCAGATGTACTAATGCTTTTGCGCCCATTTCAGGCGTATTTGTTTCGCAATGTGCGTGTAAAATCATTGCCAGGTATGTACAAACAGGCCGCAATGATGTAAAAACGCAAACTGCCTGTCGCGGGAGCTGAAAGTGGCAGATTGCGTTTGTCATGTCATGCATATGCATTCATGGGAGGATCCAGGGGACAGTGGGAGTTTAGCGTAAAAAGATGGGAGGGGAAGAGTAAAGAGCGCCTAGTTATGTATTCCGCGGTACAGTATGTACAAAGACTGCTCCTGAAAGCGCACGTCTATTCTGCGCCTAAATACTTCACGCCTTGTAAAAGCAGGTGTTAATCCAAATTGCAGTTCAATGCGTCAATAAGAGAACCTTTCAAAGACAACAGAATCGCTATTTAGAGCACCAGTTTTTGTGGTAAAAGTATTTGTACTACCAAAAGCAACCTTAACTTTCGTTGGCCTTTCGAATGTCTTACTATCACTTTCACGTCATTCACTTAAACTTTCCTACTTGCTAGATTTGACCAATCTTCCATAGCCTACGTGCACAAGTAGTTTGAGTAGAACTACTGATCTTCATTATCTCCCTGCTTGTTTACATCTTATCTTGTATGGTATTATTTCATGATCGCTAAACGTTTAATCCTTTTAATGTTGTCATCAGTTAACTTCATTCAACTGCGCTTGTATGTAGGCGCTGCCATTCAGTTGTGGACGTTCGTAAATTGCGTTTATGGGCGGAGAAAGGCAGAGAAAGGTGCAGTTTACACTAAGGATTGAACGATTGATAAATATGATGGAAACTTGGGTCTGACAGCGTTCGCAATCTGCGGTGTGCCCATGGCGCTGATAACGCTACGTTCGCAAATGTACGTACATCTGGCCCACAGTGTCATATTATGTGTCTGTTCCGATGTGTTTTGATTGGGGGGAGGTGTCCGGGGTGGAATAGGGGTTCAGATAGGTATTCAGATGTGTCAATCAGAAATTACTAATCATTCCACGCTGTATCTAGTTGATTATTGATTACTATGTGGTCATTATTGCAATATATAGCATACTATAGCCTATATGTTTTTATTTCGGCCTATGCGTAGAGTTTTTTTCGATAATTTGATAATGAATCATTGCTGGGTTTTTTTACATTTTACACCATGCAGTGCAGTGTGTTGCAAGTTCTGAAGTTAATAAACATTGCCCTGGTGTACACACTGCGTTGTTTAGTTTTTTTTTAGTCAGAGCTATGTACGCAGGTTTTTTTGTTGTTGGTCCGTAACCTCAAATCCCCGTTTTGAGTCGCCGGATCCACCCCGCCTTTGCACTCCGGCACCTCCCACTTTACAAATTAAGCACTGGTCATAGGACGGGCCCACTCCCCTACTTGTGTAACTTGAAGTAAAAAACAAACATTTCATAGGGTACGATTATATTTAAGTTGTCGTGGTAACATATTGTAGGCAATAAAAAAACAAACGTTTCATAGGGTACGTTTATATTTAAGTTGTTGTGGTAACATATTGTAAGCAATAAAAAACAAACGTTTTATAGGGTACGTTTATATTTAAGTTGTCGTGGTAACATATTGTAGGCAATATAAGCCATACATACATCAATAAATGTAGCATATTCTCCACCGGACATTCTGTCCGTTCTGCCTGACAACTACAAGTGAAACCAGAGAATTTCCACCTGTAGCCGGCTAACGTAAACTCTGGTGTGTGTGTGTGTGTGTGTGAGAGAGAGTGTGTGTGTGTGTGTGTGCATATGTACTGTATGTGTGTGTACAGGTTTACATGTGTGTGTGTGTGCGTGAGTGCGTGCGTGCGTGCGTGCGTGCGTATGTATGTGTGTGTGTGTGTGTCCATACTTGTTGCTACTGGGGCCGGTTGCCAGCACGTCTGCTTGCAGTCGGGGGAAGAAGCCAGGCTGGTAGCGCCCCTGACCGATCCTCATGTCCAGAAGGTGGGGATGCAGCGCCGTGTGGTCAATCTTCCTCAGACGGGCCTCAATGGCTCTCTCTGTACACACACACACACACACACACACACACACACACACACACACACAATAAGGTACTATAAGCTGTACTGTGATGTCACATGCAGACGTTATATGGTGTATATGCTGTAGAATTGTCTGTGAGCTGCTGGCTTGCGAATCCTCACTGCTCTCTTGTTTAAAAAGGATAACCACACACATCTTCCCAATCAGTGTTTTCACTGTAAATATTTATTCTTTAGCACATTTCTGATGACAAAACAAGTTGCATGTGGCGATAAACTTTATCTCTATATGTCTATACATGCCTCGTATTAAACCGTATCTATATCTCTAGATGTCTATATGTCTCGTATTAAACCGCATCTATATCTCTAGATGTCTTAATGTCTCGTATTAAACCGTATCTGTCTATCTCTATATGTCTATATGTCTCATATTAAACTGTATCTGTCTATCTCTATATGTCTATGTCTCGTATTAAACTGTATCTGTCTATCTCTATATGTCTATATGTCTCGAATTAAACCGTATCTGTCTATCTCTATATGTCTCGTATTAAACCGTATCTATATCTGTAGATGTCTATATGTCTCGTATTAAACCGTATCTTTATCTCATATTAAACCGTATCTATATCTCTAGATGTCTATATGTCTCGTATTAAACCGTATCTTTATCTCATATTAAACCGTATCTATATCTCTAGATGTCTATTTATGTCTCGTATTAAACTGAACATTTACTACTCCATTTCCTCACTCAAATGTGACGTTGTGAAATCGCTGTTCTTGCTTTGAATGAATGAAATGTTTTGTTGGATAGTTTAATGGAATATGCAGAGTAATTAATAGCTGAGAAATGCCCAAACGGGGATGTCCTGAGATATCGCCACTCGTGGTGACGCACACAATGCCTCTTGTCAATGCCTTCCAATCAGAAATGCCCTTTGGGGTAATAACAACCTTCATTCATTTAGAGACAGGAGCAGATGTGCGTGTGTGTGTGTGTGTGTGTGTGTGTGTGTGTGTGTGTGTGTGGGATACACACCCGCCTCCTCGATGTGTGTGGCCCTCTGGTAGAGCTCAGTGTGAGTGTGTGTGTGTGTGTGTGTGTGTGTGTGTTGGTGTGTGTGTGTGTGAGTGTGTGTGTGTGTGTGTGTGATACACACCCGCCTCCTCGATGTGTGTGGCCCTCTGATACAGCTCAGTGTGAGTGTGTGTGTGTGTGTGATACACACCCACCTCCTCGATGTGTGTGGCCCTCTGGTAGAGCTCTGTGTGAGTGTGTGTGTGTGTGTGTGTGTGAGTGTGTGATACACACCCGCCTCCTCGATGTGTGTGGCCCTCTGGTAGAGCTCTGTGTGTGTGTGTGTGTGTGTGTGTGTGTGTGTGTGTGTGTGTGTGTGTGTGATACACACCCGCCTCCTCGATGTGTGTGGCCCTCTGGTAGAGCTCTGTATGGAGCGTGGGTGTCCGCACGTTGAGCATGCGCACCTTGTCCACACGCGCGTCAAACAAGCGCAGAGCGTGCGCATGCTCCTCATCGTCATGGTGAAGGATCTTGGAGTCGATAAAGGAAGCAAACGTCTGTGTCTCCAGGAAACGGGACAGGAAGGGGAGGGAGGGCTCAGGCTGGTCCGACAGGAAGGATGCCTGGGGACGCACAGGAAGAGAGACGCAGACACAGGGCTGTGATTGGCAAAGGTAAAAAAAAGGAAAATATCCGTAGCACATAGTTCTCCATTTAGAACATGTTCTCCATTTAGAACATGTTTTGCATTTAGAACATGTTCTCCATTTAGAACATGTTCTCCATTTAGAACATGTTTTGCATTTAGAACATGTTCTCCATTTAGAACATGTTCTCCATTTAGCACATGTTCTCTCTCCATTTAGAACATGTTTTGCATTTAGAACATGTTTTCCATTTAGAACATGTTTTGTTTATAACATGTTTTCCATTTAGAACATGTTCTCCATTTAGAACATGTTTTGTTTATAACATGTTTTCCATTTAGAACATGTTTTCCATTTAGAACATGTTTTGCATTTAGAACATGTTTTCCATTTAGAACATGTTTTCCATTTAGAACATGTTTTGCATTTAGAACATGTTTTCCATTTAGAACATGTTTTGCTTATAACATGTTTTACATTTATAACATGTTTTGTTTATAACATGTTTTCCATTTAGAACATGTTTTCCATTTAGAACATGTTTTCCATTTAGAACATGTTTTGCTTATAACATGTTTTACATTTATAACATGTTTTGTTTATAACTTAAACCAACAGTTAAAATGTTGACTCAATTATTTACTGTAGGCCTACTTGATGATAATATATAGCCTGCCCCCTAACAGTCCTCTGGGCCTACGTACAAACGGAGGTGAACGGCTGGACAAACGCGAAATGACAAGGTGTTAACTAAACAATGTAGTAGGCCTAAGGTAGACAGGCTTTGTGTGTTAAAACTATGAAAACGTGTAAGGTTAGGCTAGTCCGTCACAGCTAACTTCAAGCACAGCTTACACGCGCAGAAATTAAAATTCAATATCAGCAAAACGAGATTTATTATCGGAAAATCCTGACAGCGAACCCGATGCAAAGCCAAAACGAGAAAAAAACAACTTCATACATGATGTCCTGTTAAATCAATTTGTTGACCTTTACCGTTTCATGGCTTCTGCTGATAAACTAGTTCGCCACAGACACTGAACTTGAATCAAGCATTCTTCAGAACGCAGCTTTTACTTTCTGTCTACTTTTACTTTCAATGAAATCCACTAGTAAACGGACTAGGCTACAAGCGACGTGATATTCTGAAAGATGTGAAGCACAAAACCAGTCATCATTGTCAGCGGCCTGTTATTACCTTCATAGCACTGGTCTGTGTTATACAGAAATATAGCCTACCTCTGACTGACAGACCCCCTCAGCAGATCTATACGAATTGCGTGGGTCTCATTTTCAGGTCGAAAATCTAGAATTCCGTTTAAAAACGGAACAATCAGACCCCTGAGAGATTACGCTAGTTACAGGCTGGCTGTGGGAATGGGGCAGCTGGGCAGCTAGTGCACATCTACTCATTTCATGGACAATACAACACACTGAAATGGAACTGGAATGGACTATTTATTATAGCATGTGTGTGTGTATGTGAGTGTGTGTGCCTGTGTGTGTGTGTGTGTGTGCCTGTGTGTGTGTGTGTGTGTGTGTGTGTGAGAGTGTGTTTGTGTTTTGCTGACCTTGTCGAAGTTCTGCATCTGGTCTCGGTTGGAGAACCAGGCCTCCTTGTCCTGGCTGGGCTGGATGACGAACACCTCGTAGTCGGCGAACATCTGGGCGAAGCGGTTGGCGAACACCTCGCGCAGCGTGATGTTCAGACGCTGCGTCCACCACTCGTCCGGGTCGCACTGCAGCTTCATGTCCTTACCGTCATCAGCCTCCTCTTTACTGTCCAGCTGCTAACACACACACACACACACACACACATACACACACACACTTAATGTTAGAGCCCGGACACTGAATCACACGCATTCAATCACACACATTCACCCCTCCAGCTGGCTGGTATGTTGGAAAATACTGGATTGCAATATATATACTGCCCAAAAAAATTAAGGGAACACTTACAGTTTTCCACAATTGTTAAAACACATTTTTTGAAACCTTCCACCCTTTTCTCCATTCTCAAACTACATTCACAACATGTCTGACAGTTCTTGCAAAATAAAACACTCGCCTCAAAAGTTTTACTTGTGCTCAGAACCAAACAGTGTCAGAGTACCGATCCAGTGTATGCTTGAAGTGTTCCCTTAATTTTTTTTAACAGTATATACACTATGCTCCAAAGAGATTTAAAAAATAGCCGTGTCTGTGTTAAATAGTTTCCCCAAGTCCAGTCAGCAAAG
>NC_055976.1:31944984-31949984 GCF_018492685.1 Alosa sapidissima | reverse complement strand
CAACACTTGAGGGGGGCACAGGGGTTTGTTCCTCTATGGACACCGGAGTCGGAGGCTTCCAGCACGTTCAACACACACAGCGGGTCTGTCCCCTGACAACATCTACAATACTAAAGAAGTTCTAATCAATTGGAACTGGAGAAGGGCCCCATGTCTATTTTGGGCCAGCTCGAGGCTAGAGATGGTAAAGGTCAAAGGTCAGAGGTCAAAGGTCAGAGGTTACAGGTCAGACTCACGCTGGGAGTAGAGCAGGATCTGGATCTCCAGCAGGGCGCAGGTGAAGAGCTGCAGCAGATTCTCGGCGCCCAGCAGCAGGAAGACGTCTGCCAGCGGGAAGTCGAAGAGTGGCAGCTCGGCGGCGCCGGGACGCTGGCACACCACGGGTGCGTAGACGCCACTGAAGCGCAGCGAGCGGCCCACAGGGGGCAGCGGCACCTCGTACAGCACGTTGTACACGTAGCTCTCCAGGGGCAGCGGCGGCGGCTGGGCCGAGATGGACGCCCGGTGCAGCTGCTCTAGAACCTTCCGGCAGGCCGACTGGAAGGCCAGCGGCGCCAGCAGGCAGATGCACTTGGACACGTAGAGCGTGTCACGCGTGATGTCGTAGGAGTTGAAGCGCTGCAGGCGGGAGGGGGAGGGGCCTGAGCGCTCGGGAGGCGCGAGGGGAGGGGCCTGTGGGAGGATGTGGAGCGGAGTGGGCGGGGCCTGCTGGATGATGTCGTACTGCGCGGCGTTGTGCATGTGGTAGAGCGTCTGCATGGCGCTGCAGATCTGCGCTGACCGCACCTCCTCCAAGAAGGTCAGCGCGAAGCCGTAGGAGCGCGAGCCGTCCTCCCGCGTGATGATGAACGTGTGGAACTGCGGCTCCTCAGCGTCCCGCTGTGTACGGAAACACAGACCCTTCGGCATGCACAGCTGAGGACACAGGACACCAGGGTTACACACACGTGTGTGTGTGTGTGTGTGGGTGTGTGGGTGTGTGTGTGTGTGGGTGTGTGGGTGGGTGTGTGGGTGTGTGTGTGTGTTATGGTGTGTGTGTGGATGGGTGGGTGTGTGTGTGTGTGTGTGTGTGTGTGGGTGGATGTTATGGTGTGTGTGTGGATGGGTGGGTGTGTGTGTGTGTGGGTGGATGTTATGGTGTGTGTGTGTGTGTGTGTGTGTGTGGGTGGATGTTATGGTGTGTGTGTGTGTGTGTGTGTGTGTGTTATGGTGTGTGTGTAGGTGTGTGTGTGTTATGGTGTGTGTGTGGGTGGGTGTGTGTGTGTGTTTGTGTGTGTGTGGGTGGATGTTATGGTGTGTGTGTGTGTGTGTGTGTGTGTGTGTGTGTGTGTGTGTGTGTGTGTGTGTGTGTGTGTGGGTGGATGTTATGGTGTGTGTGTGTGTGTGTGTGTGGGTGGATGTTATGGTGTGTGTGTGTGTGTGTGTGTGTGTGTGTGTGTGTGTGTGTGTGTGTGTGTGTGTGTGGGTGTGTGTGTGTGTTTGTATTTTCTCACCATGCCGACCGCATCCTGGTCAAAGGGGTTCCACTCCACATTGTCAGGGTAGTGGGCAAGAACCTTCGACTTGAATGTTCTCCGCAAGGGACTCTGTTCAAAGTTCTCACCTGAGAGACAAATGGAGAGAGAGAGAGAGAGAGACAAAATGTCAGAGACACATGACCAGGCATCCAAGGAGATGGAAATCCACCCCAATCAATCAATTAATCAATCTATTAATCAATCAAGACAGACAGACGATCAAATCCATAGGGACACACAGCAGCAGGTGATTGGTCAGGCATACAGCACCCAGTGATTGGTCAGACACAAAGCAGCAAGTGATTGGTCAGGCATACAGCACCCAGTGATTGGTCAGACACAAAGCAGCAAGTGATTGGTCAGGCATACAGCACCCAGTGATTGGTCAGACACAAAGCAGCAAGTGATTGGTCAGGCATACAGCACCCAGTGATTGGTCAGACACAAAGCAGCAAGTGATTGGTCAGGCATACAGCACCCAGTGATTGGTCAGGCATACAGCACCCAGTGATTGGTCAGACACAAAGCACCCAGTGATTGGTCAGGCATACAGCACCCAGTGATTGGTCAGACACAAAGCAGCAAGTGATTGGTCAGGCATACAGCACCCAGTGATTGGTCAGACACAAAGCAGCAAGTGATTGGTCAGGCATACAGCACCCAGTGATTGGTCAGACACAAAGCAGCAAGTGATTGGTCAGGCATACAGCACCCAGTGATTGGTCAGACACAAAGCAGCAAGTGATTGGTCAGACACAAAGCAGCAAGTGATTGGTCAGACACAAAGCAGCAAGTGATTGGTCAGACACAAAGCAGCAAGTGATTGGTCAGGCATACAGCACCCAGTGATTGGTCAGGCATACAGCACCCAGTGATTGGTCAGGCATACAGCACCCAGTGATTGGTCAGGCATACAGCACCCAGTGATTGGTCAGGCATACAGCACCCAGTGATTGGTCAGGCATACAGCACCCAGTGATTGGTCAGACATACAGCACCCAGTGATTGGTCAGACACAAAGCAGCAAGTGATTGGTCAGGCATACAGCACCCAGTGATTGGTCAGACACAAAGCAGCAAGTGATTGGTCAGACATACAGCACCCAGTGATTGGTCAGGCATACAGCACCCAGTGATTGGTCAGGCATACAGCACCCAGTGATTGGTCAGACACAAAGCAGCAAGTGATTGGTCAGACACAAAGCAGCAAGTGATTGGTCAGACACAAAGCAGCAAGTGATTGGTCAGGCATACAGCACCCAGTGATTGGTCAGACACAAAGCAGCAAGTGATTGGTCAGACACAAAGCAGCAAGTGATTGGTCAGACACAAAGCAGCAAGTGATTGGTCAGACACAAAGCAGCAAGTGATTGGTCAGGCATACAGCACCCAGTGATTGGTCAGGCATACAGCACCCAGTGATTGGTCAGGCATACAGCACCCAGTGATTGGTCAGGCATACAGCACCCAGTGATTGGTCAGGCATACAGCACCCAGTGATTGGTCAGGCATACAGCACCCAGTGATTGGTCAGACATACAGCACCCAGTGATTGGTCAGACACAAAGCAGCAAGTGATTGGTCAGGCATACAGCACCCAGTGATTGGTCAGACACAAAGCAGCAAGTGATTGGTCAGACATACAGCACCCAGTGATTGGTCAGGCATACAGCACCCAGTGATTGGTCAGGCATACAGCACCCAGTGATTGGTCAGACACAAAGCAGCAAGTGATTGGTCAGACACAAAGCAGCAAGTGATTGGTCAGACACAAAGCAGCAAGTGATTGGTCAGACACAAAGCAGCAAGTGATTGGTCAGACACAAAGCAGCAAGTGATTGGTCAGACACAAAGCAGCAAGTGATTGGTCAGACACAAAGCAGCAAGTGATTGGTCAGACACAAAGCAGCAAGTGATTGGTCAGGCATACAGCACCCAGTGATTGGTCAGGCATACAGCACCCAGTGATTGGTCAGACACAAAGCAGCAAGTGATTGGTCAGACACAAAGCACCCAGTGATTGGTCAGGCATACAGCACCCAGTGATTGGTCAGACACAAAGCAGCAAGTGATTGGTCAGGCATACAGCACCCAGTGATTGGTCAGACACAAAGCAGCAAGTGATTGGTCAGGCATACAGCACCCAGTGATTGGTCAGACACAAAGCAGCAAGTGATTGGTCAGGCATACAGCACCCAGTGATTGGTCAGACACAAAGCAGCAAGTGATTGGTCAGACACAAAGCAGCAAGTGATTGGTCAGACACAAAGCAGCAAGTGATTGGTCAGACACAAAGCAGCAAGTGATTGGTCAGGCATACAGCACCCAGTGATTGGTCAGACACAAAGCAGCAAGTGATTGGTCAGGCATACAGCACCCAGTGATTGGTCAGACACAAAGCAGCAAGTGATTGGTCAGACACAAAGCAGCAAGTGATTGGTCAGACACAAAGCAGCAAGTGATTGGTCAGACACAAAGCAGCAAGTGATTGGTCAGGCATACAGCACCCAGTGATTGGTCAGGCATACAGCACCCAGTGATTGGTCAGGCATACAGCACCCAGTGATTGGTCAGGCATACAGCACCCAGTGATTGGTCAGGCATACAGCACCCAGTGATTGGTCAGACATACAGCACCCAGTGATTGGTCAGACACAAAGCAGCAAGTGATTGGTCAGGCATACAGCACCCAGTGATTGGTCAGACACAAAGCAGCAAGTGATTGGTCAGACATACAGCACCCAGTGATTGGTCAGGCATACAGCACCCAGTGATTGGTCAGGCATACAGCACCCAGTGATTGGTCAGACACAAAGCAGCAAGTGATTGGTCAGACACAAAGCAGCAAGTGATTGGTCAGACACAAAGCAGCAAGTGATTGGTCAGACACAAAGCAGCAAGTGATTGGTCAGACACAAAGCAGCAAGTGATTGGTCAGACACAAAGCAGCAAGTGATTGGTCAGACACAAAGCAGCAAGTGATTGGTCAGACACAAAGCAGCAAGTGATTGGTCAGGCATACAGCACCCAGTGATTGGTCAGGCATACAGCACCCAGTGATTGGTCAGACACAAAGCAGCAAGTGATTGGTCAGACACAAAGCACCCAGTGATTGGTCAGGCATACAGCACCCAGTGATTGGTCAGACACAAAGCAGCAAGTGATTGGTCAGGCATACAGCACCCAGTGATTGGTCAGACACAAAGCAGCAAGTGATTGGTCAGGCATACAGCACCCAGTGATTGGTCAGACACAAAGCAGCAAGTGATTGGTCAGGCATACAGCACCCAGTGATTGGTCAGACACAAAGCAGCAAGTGATTGGTCAGACACAAAGCAGCAAGTGATTGGTCAGACACAAAGCAGCAAGTGATTGGTCAGACACAAAGCAGCAAGTGATTGGTCAGGCATACAGCACCCAGTGATTGGTCAGACACAAAGCAGCAAGTGATTGGTCAGGCATACAGCACCCAGTGATTGGTCAG
>NC_055976.1:31857484-31939984 GCF_018492685.1 Alosa sapidissima | reverse complement strand
TTCAGCTGAAAAAAATACTTTTAACATACACGATTTTGGTGAGTTTGTCTCTGGAAAGATCAAATAATATTAAGAGTAGGTTATAAACTTCATGATAAATACCATAATATCAAACACAGCTGGAAATAAATGTCAAATAGAAGTCATGGGTCTGATACATACATACATACTGTGTCCCTGAGCAAGGCACTTAACCCCAAGTTACTCTGTGTCCGTGAGCAAGGCATTTAACCCCAAGTTACTCCAGGGAAACTGGTCCTGCTATTAATTGACATATGTAAGTGACTTTGGATGAAAGTAAAAATAATAAAAAATAAAAATAAAGAAAAATTGTATATAAATGTCAGTCCTTATTGCCCACCGCTAGTAGTGTTGCGTGTAGATATAAATAGTGCGTAGTATATAAATATTACTGGAGGGAAAAGTTAGCCTGGACTCTGGAGCCGTTAGTTTAAGGGCAGAATGACCACAACACAACGTTGTAAACAGGCGACCCCTCTTTAACATGTGTAAGGACCTGTTCAACGACAGACCACTAGGATTGTTTTGAAGACAGACATAACAGGAAACAACAACTATGCTGCCCATACTCTTATTATATGCATTTAAATATCATATTCACACACAAGTCTGCTATCCATTCTCTCATAACAGACATATTCACAAACACAACAAATCTGTGTTAATGGCCAAATGGGACTCTATAGGCAAGCCTTTACAATATCCTCATGCTCGCCACGCAACCAACACAGGCAGGCAGGCGGGAGGCCTCGGCCTAGCGGTTCAGGCGCGCATCATCCGCCTCCAGCTAGCAGACATTCTGAACGATGCGGGGGTCGATCGATGTCACCGCAACTAGGTGTTACCGGTAGAAATTATTCACAACGTAGAGAACTGCTCACTAGGCGTCCTGGTAAGACCCTAGATAGGCCTATCAATTCGGCGTTTGATGTTCCTTACCCTATCCACGGATGTTGAAAGGTTCAAACTTGCCGTGCTAGATATTTACATGTTCTGTGCGTCGCACGAAATTACCGTTATATTATGATAAACGAACGAGTCTGTGATGATTAGGCTACCAGATAAAATTACTTAAAAGTCTAACTCGCCTGTTTGTCAATTCTAGTCTTTAAAACATCGTTCTGACAGGGCTCAAAATGAGCCTGGGCGCTCGTTTACATCGCGAAGCCGAACCCGTGACGCGTAGGCTACTTATTTGGCTAGTTGAGATGAGAGCAGGCGTTGTTGTTGTTTTGCATCCCTTAAAGGTCGCCTACACAGGCAGCATCACTCTGCCGTATGTCAACCCGTAGGCTATGACAACCCCGTATTTCGAAAAAGCTGTACACTTCTGTGGAGATAAATGTTTCACAACTCGTAACCTACCGGACAGCTCGTCTGGTTCCAGTCCACTTTCGGTGTCGAGTCCGCAAATCACGAAGTAATCAGCGAAGCGGACGGAGCTGGAGCTGAAGCCGGTGGTCATGCTGATCCGGGACCTTAAACGGGCCCCCTTCGGACCGCTTCTTTCCTTCCTCTTGCCGTCTTATTCGGACGCATCGTCGGAGACTCTGAGTCTTTGAGATGCAGCCATTGCGGACATCTTCCGAGGCAGGCTTGAAAATCAGAACAGGCTTAACCCGTAGAGGCGAGCGAATTGCATGATGGGCCTTCTCCTCCAGCTGTTTTCATCTGCTTTAGACTGCGCTTGCGCTTGATGTAAGCTATCCAATTACGTCACTACATAAGCACCCAGCACAACTGAGTGGTGTCTTCTTTACTGCCACTAGATGGCGACCTTGTCACGCTGCATACAGAGCCGTATCTGGCTGCACAGACAGGTCACAGTAACACAATACTGTGATAAAGTATTAGGGAGAGCAGATAGCTAACAAACGTTCAGAAAAAGTCCAATTTGAGGAAAAGTCGGTAAAGGGGCTATTTCACACAATTTGAGGGTGCTAAATTCAAATATTTTGTTTACTAAGCTCAATTTTGAGTTTTAAGCTTACTAATTAGCATAATTAGCATTTCTTTTTGGTTCACATACTTTTTGGTTTTGCCATCAGATATCACAGGAAAAAGAAAATAAGCCATTAATATACTCTTTATGTATCAGATATGTTGTATGACAGGACAGGAATTACCCCAATGACCCTCAAGTAGCAAATGAAAATAGGCTAAAATTAAAATATAAATTGAAATAATAGCTAAAATTCAGTATGACGTTTAGAAACAAAATAGATTCCTTGATAATAAATTGATAGAATAGTAGGTGTCTACTCATTTTTCTGTAGAAAGTATTTTGTCACTAACTATTATGAACAGTTGTCAGTCTTTACAGAGGATTTACACTATTTTTGTTACTGTAAAGGCGACTGTGCTGTCCTAGTTAAAACATCATACTGGTGCTCTTTCCTACCATTCAAATCCCAGCCATGCAGAAAAATGGAAGAGTGTGCATGTTTGAGGAGTGCTGAAGAGTGCTATGGAGATTATTTGCAAAACATTTAGACAAGATATCCTTTATAGTGCAACAAAAAGAAACATTCTCCAGTGCATCATTACTGATGCTGAAAGGGAAGTGGACCTAGGACAAATCCTCAGCTATGAACTGATTATTGTCCCTGTACTGTATCTATTGCAGATAGCGATGGTTATTTGTGTAGTGGAAATAAGTCATCCTTACTCAAGTGCTGTCTAGCAATGTCCAGTAGTGATCGCTGCAAAAACTGCTCATTCAACACTGGTAATAGATGCTCAAGATCTAGTTATGTCTTTAGGACACCCATCTGACTGCAGCACATAGTATGCAGGAAAGTTTGTAAGAAACTTTTGTATTGTTATTTGGTATTTGTTATGTGGTAGCAAATGATGTTAACTATCAAAGAAATAGACCTAATGTAGAAATACACACAGATTTTGCAACAGATATGGTGTAGGCCTATCTGATTAAGACCTGAGTGGTTGAAACGTACTTATTAAATTACACTCGGAGCAAAGAAGACTATCTTCACTTTTTTCCCTTTGCAACTGTCAAAGAAATCCCATAAGCACAGGAAGGCCTAGGGTAGCCTACATCAGATGGCCTAAAGATTACCACCAACAAGTGATGCTGCTCAATGGCATATTAGAAGAGCACATTATCAAGCTCTAGTATGGAGGCAAGCACACATACCAAATCCAGTGTTACTAGCAGTAAATGTTTTTTACTTGTCGGTTGTTGCTGACGGTAGATGCAGTTCTGCATTAGGCTTATTCCCGCTATCTAAGTTCATATGTACTGTAGGATATATTCTGAGTTGAAGATTATCTGTGCAACTTGTTATTGTGATGAAATGCATTAAACATCACATGAGTGACTCACTATGTTATATCACCACATGTGACGTTTCAGGCCCCAGCCCTTCATCAGACATGAAACAAGTGGGGAGACACACCTCCATATATACGTCCATGATAGGTCATGTGATCAATCACGTTAAAGTGCAATTCCACTCCCTTAAAAGCACTTTTATTCCCCCTCAAAAATGAAATGCATTCATAGACACATACTGCAGATTAGTGGAGAAAGATGTTTCCCTCCTGTTGAGTAAGAAGAGGGAATATAAGGTGGCCAACAATTTGACTGAGGATCAGAGGATGGAATTGAACTCTATAAAAAACGACAAAACAGTGGTGATTCAGAGTGCAGATAAGGGTGGGGCCATTGTCATCATGGGCCGGGCAGCATATGATGGGGAAATTCAGAGACAATTGAACAATACTACCTTCTATCACAAATTAAATCTTAATCCTACACAGGAATTCAAACAGCGCAGAGGGAAGTTGGATTCCCTCCTAGAAAGTGGAGAAATTACAAAACAAGAACATGCTTTCATGGTAGTAGACTTCCCTGTCACTCCAGTTTTATATACTCTCCCCAAAATCCACAAAATCTATACAGATGTACCCCCTGGACGGCCCGTCGTGGCAGCTATTGCAGCATATTCATAATTGCAGCATTCGTGGATTACTTTCTCCAACCACGTGTTACCTCTCTTCCATCATATGTAAAAGACTCAATGGAATTCATTAAAATTATCCAATCGATTCAATTAACAGATGAACACTGCTTCTTAGTGACCATGGCCATTGAGTCTCTTTACAACAACGTACCCTTTGAAGGGGGTCTCAAGGCAGTAAAATTCTTTTTAAATCCGCGCTCTAGCGACACCCCAAGCACTTCCTGCATTGTGGACCTCATTGAAATTGTTCTCACTTCTAACCTTTTCCTCTCTGGCTCTGAGTTTTACCTCCAGGTGTCAGGAACCAGCATGGGAGCCAAAATGGCCCCAGGTTTTGCATCCCTTTATTGTGGACTCCTTGAAAAGGAAATCATCCTGAACCAACTATGCAACCCACATCTACCCTCAATTTCCAACTGGAGGAGGTACATAGATGATATTTTTTTTAATTTGGACAGGTTCTGAGGCCCAATTGAAACAATTTCATGAGTTTATCAACACCAACAGCCGACATTTGAAATTCACAATGGAATATGACAAGCACAGGATGAACTTTTTAGACATCCTTGTGTACAGAGACTCTAACAGACTGGGTTCTAACTTGTACCACAAAAGCACTGACAGGAATTCTATTCTTCATGGACAATCGCTTCACCCTATTCCACTCAAGAGGAGTAGGACCCTTATCTCAGTTTAGTCGCGTTCGCCGGATCTGTAGTTCAGACAGTGATTTCCAAGCCCAGGCAGCGGATCTAGAAAAACGTTTTCAACAGAGACAATACAAACATGAATGGATTACACAAGCACGTAGTCGCTTTGAAAATGTGTCGCAAACTGATTGTCTCAGTCACACCAGATCCAGAACATCTGAGTCCTGAGTCAATTGCATTGTCCAATACTCACCTCTTGGTAGAGATTTCGAATCCATCATTAAGAAACTTTGGCATATTATTGACTCTGATCCAGCACATTTTTCACCACACCTCCTCGCATTATGTACAAGAGAGCACCCAATCTCAAAAACATGTTGGTGAGAGCTCATCTTCCACCACTGACTCCACCACATTTTTTACAGACTATTCCATTTGGGAATTACAGATGTGGTAACTGCCCCCAATGCGATCACCTGCAACACCAAGAATGTCATCTATTTGCTCAAGTGCCCGTGCATGTTGGGTCCGATCAAATATTCGCAACCATGACACCCAAAGCCCAGTAGCGGTGCACTTCACACAAGCCTCTCACAATGTATCCACTCTCAGATATTGCGGCATTGAACTGGTTAAACAGCCCTTCCGTGGAGGAAATGTTAATTGTCTGTTACTTCAGAGAGAAGCTTACTGGATTTAGATACTGGACACTTTAGCCCCAAAAGGGTTGAATGAAGACTTTGATCTGATGCCATTCTTGTAATCTTTTGTAAATAATTGTGTAAATAATGTGTAAATATTGTAGATACTGTGGTAATGTTTTGCTGACTTCATATGATGTGTTATGTCATGTTCCCAGTGTACCTGTCCACTGCTGTGGGATTGATTCTCACATAATTGTCCTGAACTGTTGTAACACACCCTAGTGGTGTCCTTTACTATCTCTACATTTCTTTATAGTTTTTCATCTATTATCACTACATTCTACAGTGGTTGAGGCGCCTTTTTAAACAGGCTAAAATACTTACAGGAGTAATGAGTTTTTACCAGAGACTTTCTAAAGAGACAGCACAGGGTTAACTCATAACACCAATGCAGTAGTCTCTACATATCCCACCCTTCCTGTATACCTTCCCATTCACTAGGAACATAGGTGCCTGATAACTGCCCACAGTGCGTTACCAAGATGGCCACTGAGCAGGGGGACTTGCCTTAAAGGACTTTGTCTGCACTCTACAATGCTCAGCCGATGAGAATTCTGCACTAATCAGAGCAGTTAAGAATCATTGGGCTGGACCTCACTAAGACCTGTGACATTTCAACACCCGTCTACTCAAACCTGGACTGAAAATACTCAGAGCTCCATCTCACCCATCTAATCCCCTTCCACCCCTCTACCATCAGGCAGGAGGCTGGAGAGTATCAGATCCAGATCCACCTGTTTTTCAAACAGCTCTCCTCCCCTCAGGCTGTGAGGGCCCTCCATTCCCACCAACCATCCTCATCTGCTCTGCTCACAAAGCTCCTCCTCCTCAGGGGCCCTAGGTGCACTAGCACTTTGTCTGATCCATTTAGTTATTTATTATTATTATACGGCTCTTCACAATGCAAGTAGAACGCTCCATTGACTTGAATGGGATTTCCCAAATATCTACCGGTCATTATTTTTGTCTAAGGACCTCTGAATAATGACCACTGTCAATGGCAACAGATTTTCATTCAAAAGTAAAAGCAGACGGTTGATAATGTTCTAAAGAATGTTTGATTCAAGTTCCGCGTGTGTTGCAAACTATTTGTTACTCAGCAAAAGCCACAACGAAACGCTAACAAATAAGTGTAAAGAGACATATCATGGAGTTTATTATTTCGTTTTGGCAAGTAGCCGTGTAATAAGCGGCATAATGTATAGAACGCCGGTCATTATGGGAAAAGAGAGAAAGAGATAGGGAGGGAGAGAGAGAGAGAGAGAGAGAGAGAGAGAGAGAGAGAGTGAGAGTGGAATAAATGACCAGAGAGAAGCAGTGTGACCGTTCAACAGAGGATTTAATTATGTCATAATAAATATTTTAGTAATAAACCAGTTTTAATGACATCAGAGAACATTGCAAAAAGGAAATATAAAGCCTACTGCACTATGTGGTTGTAATACTGCAGGACTGCCAGCAGGGGGCTCCACACCTGATGAAGGGCATGATGGGCTCTGGTGTGGGGCCTGAGGAGACCACAGGGAAAGAGACTGTGTGTGTGTGTGTGTGTGTGTGTGTGTGTGTGTGTGTGTGACAATGCTCCAGTAAGACTTCTCTACATGCCAGTGGAGAGATGGGATGAGAGATGAAGATGGCGTGCTCACACACACACACGCACACACACACGCACACGCACAGGCACAGGCACAGGCACACGCACACAGACACAGACACACACAGACACGCACACACACAGACACGCACACACGCTCGCACGCACGCACGCACACAGACACAGACAGACACATTAAGACATATTTCACATTAAAACCCCTCTGAGGTCACTCTCCAGGACAGTAGAAGAGTGTGTGTGTGGCCTGCAGAAAGCCCTCAGTTCCACTAAAACCTTGTGCTAAACATTAAACTTTAAGGCCCAAGTCAATCAACTAAAATTGGAAGCATTAAAAACTCCACACTCATGAAGACAGAAGGAACATAGCAGCACACACAACATCAGTGTCCACAGAACAGGCCTGCCCAGGACACATCAGTCACCAGCAGGGCCAATGGGAACACGCCAGCTCAGTGCAGGACCAGCTGAGGGCCAATAGGAACACGCCAGCTCATAACTGGACCAGCTGAGGGCCAATGGGAACACGCCAGCTCATAACTGGACCAGCTGAGGGCCAATGGGAACACGCCAGCTCAGTGCAGGAGCAGCTGAGGGCCAATGGGAACACGCCAGCTCATAACTGGAGCAGCTGAGGGCCAATGGGAACACGCCAGCTCATAACTGGAGCAGCTGAGGGCCAATGGGAACACGCCAGCTCAGTGCAGGAGCAGGTGATGGAGAGAAGCTGAAGGTCACAGAGGTCAAAGCAGTGGAGTGTATTCAGGGGAGTCTGGTCTGGTCTACGGGCTCTGGTCTGGTCAGCACTGGTCTGGGGGAGCGGATTGGAGAACAGGTGAGGGCTCCTGCTATGGCACATCCTACTGGGGGGCTGGAGGTGAGATGACCAGTCGTGAGGGATCAGATGGCCAGTTGATGACCAGATCAGAGGCCAGTTGATGACCAGATCAGAGGCCAGTAGTTATCAGGAGGACGAGCAGACCAACAGTAGAGGGGACGGGCTAGAGATGAGTGCGTGTGAGTGACAGCGGCCTGCCCCAATCCTGCGCTGGTGTGAGTGAGTGTGGGCCAGTGTGGGCGGGGCTACTGCATCTTGTCCTTGAGGCGTCGCTGGAAGATGACGGGCAGCAGAGAGAGCAGCGCCAGCACCGCCAGGATGCCCAACGAGCCCCAGCTCACCGCCTCACCCGCCGTGGTCAGCGCGTACAGCGTCGTGCCCGCCTTTATCGCCACGAACGACGGAGGAGCCACGCCTGCAACACACACACACACACACAGATATGCACATCAATACACACACACACACTAGCAGATATGCACATCAATACACACACACACAGATATGCACATCAATACACACACACACAGATATGCACATCAATACACACACACACAGATATGCACATCAATACACACACACACACTAGCAGATATGCACATCAATACACACACACACAGATATGCACATCAATACACACACACACAGATATGCACATCAATACACACACACACAGATATGCACATCAATACACACACACACAGATATGCACATCAATACACACACACACAGATATGCACATCAATACACACACACACACACAAACAGATATGCACATCAATACACACACACACAGATATGCACATCAATACACACACACACAGATATGCACATCAATACACACACACACAGATATGCACATCAATACACACACACACACACAAACAGATATGCACATCAATACACACACACACAGATATGCACATCAATACACACACACACACAGATATGCACATCAATACACACACACACACACAAACAGATATGCACATCAATACACACACACACAGATATGCACATCAATACACACACACACAGATATGCACATCAATACACACACACACACACACACACACACACAGATATGCACATCAATACACACACACACAGATATGCACATCAATACACACACACACAGATATGCACATCAATACACACACACACAGATATGCACATCAATACACACACACACACACATATGCACATCAATACACACACACACAGATATGCACATCAATACACACACACACAGATATGCACATCAATACACACACACACACACACACACACACACACAGATATGCACATCAATACACACACACACAGATATGCACATCAATACACACACACACACACACACACACACAGATATGCACATCAATACACACACACACACTAGCAGATATGCACATCAATACACACACACACACACAGATATGCACATCAATATATACACACACACACACACACACACAGATATGCACATCAATATACACACACACACACACACACAGATATGCACATCAATATACACACACACACTAGCAGATATGCACATCAATATACACGCACACAGATATGCACATCAATACACACACACACAGATGTGCACATCAATACACACACACACAGATATGCACATCAATACACACACACACACACAGATATGCACATCAATACACACACACACACACACACACACACACAGATATGCACATCAATATACACACACACACACAGATATGCACATCAATACACACACACACACACACACACTAGCAGATATGCACATCAATACACACACACACACACAGATATGCACATCAATACACACACACACACACACACACACTAGCAGATATGCACATCAATATACACACACACACACACACACTAGCAGATATGCACATCAATATACACACACACTAGCAGATATGCACATCAATATACACACACACACACACACACTAGCAGATATGCACATCAATATACACACACACTAGCAGATATGCACATCAATATACACACACACACTAGCAGATATGCACATCAATATACACACACACTAGCAGATATGCACATCAATATACACACACACACACACACACACACTAGCAGATATGCACATCAATATACACACACACTAGCAGATATGCACATCAATATACACACACACACACACACAGATATGCACATCAATATACACACACACACACACTAGCAGATATGCACATCAATACACACACACACAGTTATCAGTTATACACACACATCAATACACATACTCAGGTACCATCAGCCTACCACCAACACAAAGCCACACACAGGTACATATCAACGCACAACATTCACCTAGAACTACTTATGTATGCCATATACATTCACCTAGAACTACTTATGTATGCCATATATATTCACCTAGAACTACTTATGTATGGCCATATATATATTCACCTAGAACTACTTATGTATGGCCATATATATGTAAGGGATAATGTATAGAACGTCGGTCATTGTCGGGAGATAGGTCCCGACAGGGCGAACCGGACCCCGACGCGCAGTGGAGGACTCTTGTTCCGCCCTGAAGGGACTTATTTTCCCAATAATGACCGGCGTTCTATACATTATCCCGCTTATTACACGGCTACTTGCCAAAACGAAATAATAAACTCCCCACGATATCACTTTAGCCTACATAGCCTAGGCTATAGCCTATTTGTTTCATCATGGCTTTTGCTGAGAAACAAATAGTTCGCAACAACACACACTGAACTTGAATCAAACATTCTTTAGAACACAGCTGATCAACCGTCTGCTTTCACTTTTGAATGAAGTTCCAATCCTTGCGTAGTGATATGAAAGAATTGACTTAGAAGCACAAAGCCCATTTTCCTTGACAGCGGTCTGTTATACTTAGCCATGGTCTGTTATCGAGGGAAGGCCCATTCAAGTGAATGGAGCATTCTGCAGCACTCTGAAGAGCCGTGTAATAATCACCTAGAACTACTTATGTATGGCCATATATATTCACCTAGAACTACTTGTACTGAATCCACAACAGTAAGTGGGTTTATATTACAGTTTTACGCAAAAGGATAAGTGGAAAAAACACAATTGCAAATAGTCTGCGTTTCCATTAAGTGATGCAATGCCATTATATGAGGATCTCCCAAATACTGATATGCTTTGACAGTTTACCTTCAATTGTATTCACCAAAAACCATGGTATTTATAAATTGAGGGTGAATGTAAACTAAATATAAAGCGACAATGTATGACAATTCTGGGAGGGCATATTCTACATTTAACATTTTATTGTAGGTGCATTTTGTTATTGTTCGGAGTAGAGTCGCACCGATGTCCTCATTTGGAACCAACTATAAACATAATCCTGTCTCTTCAAAAGACCAAATGAAACGCACCACCTTTTTGAACGCTTTAGTGTCATGTGACTCACCTAAATGTAAAAAATGTGTGACATGATGCTATTTCAATGCGTCTGAATGTACCTCATGAGTGTTTCTTGCGATATTTGTAAGTCTTTGCAATATTCACATGTTTCTATTCTCTCGTTTCTCTTCTCTCGTTCATTTCATACTTCAGATGGTGCATTTTCAGGGTTAATAGAACCCAGCCTAGTGTGGAATAAGCAGCCTAGTGTGGAATAAGCAGCCTAGTGTGGAATAAGCAGCCTAGTGTGGAATAACCTAGTGTGGAATAAGCAGCCTAGTGTTGAATAAGCAGCCTAGTGTGGAATAACCTAGTGTGGAATAATCCGCCTAGTGTGGAATAACCTAGTGTGGAATAACCTAGTGTGGAATAATCAGCCAAGTGTGGAATAACCTAGTGTGGAATAATCAGCTTAGTGTGGAATAATCAGCCAAGTGTGGAATAAGCAGCCTAGTGTGGAATAACCTAGTGTGGAATAACCTAGTGTGGAATAACCTAGTGTGGAATAACCAGCCTAGTGTGGAATAAGCAGCCTAGTGTGGAATAAGCAGCCTAGTGTGGAATAAGCAGCCTAGTGTGGAATATCCTAGTGTGGAATAACCTAGTGTGGAATAACCAGCCTAGTGTGGAATAAGCAGCCTAGTGTGGAATATCCTAGTGTGGAATAACCTAGTGTGGAATAAGCAGCCTAGTGTGGAATATCCTAGTGTGGAATAAGCAGCCTAGTGTGGAATAACCTAGTGTGGAATAACCTAGTGTGGAATAAGCAGCCTAGTGTGGAATAAGCAGCCTAGTGTGGAATAACCTAGTGTGGAATAACCAGCCTAGTGTGGAATAAGCAGCCTAGTGTGGAATAAGCAGCCTAGTGTGGAATAAGTAGCCTAGTGTGGAATAAGTAGCCTAGTGTGGAATAAGTAGCCTAGTGTGGAATAAGTACCCTAGTGTGGAATAACCTAGTGTGGAATAAGCAGCCTAGTGTGGAATAAGCAGCCTAGTGTGGAATAAGTAGCCTAGTGTGGAATAAGTAGCCTAGTGTGGAATAACCTAGTGTGGAATAAGCAGCCTAGTGTGGAATAAGCAGCCTAGTGTGGAATAAGCAGCCTAGTGTGGAATAACCTAGTGTGGAATAAGCAGCCTAGTGTGGAATAAGCAGCCTAGTGTGGAATAAGTAGCCTAGTGTGGAATAAGTAGCCTAGTGTGGAATAACCTAGTGTGGAATAAGCAGCCTAGTGTGGAATAAGTAGCCTAGTGTGGAATAATCAGCCTAGTGTGGAATAAGCAGCCTAGTGTGGAATAAGCATCCTAGTGTGGAATATCCTAGTGTGGAATAAGCAGCCTAGTGTGGAATATCCTAGTGTGGAATAAGCAGCCTAGTGTGGAATAAGCAGCCTAGTGGAATAAGCAGCCTAGTGTGGAATAAGTAGCCTAGTGTGGAATAAGTAGCCTAGTGTGGAATAAGCAGCATAGTGTGGAATAAGTAGCCTAGTGTGGAATAAGCAGCCTAGTGTGGAATAAGCAGCCTAGTGTGGAATAAGTAGCCTAGTGTGGAATAAGCAGCCTAGTGTGGAATAAGCAGCCTAGTGTGGAATAAGTAGCCTAGTGTGGAATAACCTAGTGTGGAATAAGCAGCCTAGTGTGGAATATCCTAGTGTGGAATAAGCAGCCTAGTGTGGAATAACCTAGTGTGGAATAAGCAGCCTAGTGTGGAATAAGCAGCCTAGTGTGGAATAATCCGCCTAGTGTGGAATAAGCAGCCTAGTGTGGAATAAGCAGCCTAGTGTGGAATATCCTAGTGTGGAATAAGCAGCCTAGTGTGGAATAAGCAGCCTAGTGTGGAATAAGCAGCCTAGTGTGGAATAAGCAGCCTAGTGTGGAATAATCAGCCTAGTGTGGAATAACCTAGTGTGGAATAAGCAGCCTAGTGTGGAATAAGCAGCCTAGTGTGGAATAAGCAGCCTAGTGTGGAATAAGCAGCCTAGTGTGGAATAACCTAGTGTGGAATAAGCAGCCTAGTGTGGAATAAGCAGCCTAGTGTGGAATATCCTAGTGTGGAATAAGCAGCCTAGTGTGGAATATTAGCAATAACAGCACACACAGCAGAGGCGGTACCGCGCCCCGTCTCCTTACCCAGAAACGTGCCGAGGAAGAAGACTCCGAGGGGCACGTTGATGACGGGCGAGGTGATGTTGATGAACCAGTTGGGCAGGAACGGCGTGATGCGCAGGAAGATGATGTAGTTGATCAGGTGCTCTCTGTGGTTGTCCACCTGCGGCAAGAAACACAAGTCAGACAGGGAACCAGAAAAAAAAGGTCAAAGGTTACCTCATTCTACAAGATTTCTGTATCATTCTATGACGTTTAGACGCAGGGGAACAGATCAACACTACTGTATCAGGGGAACAGATCAACACTGCTGTATCATTCTATGGTGTTTAGACGCAGGGGAACAGATCAACACTGCTGTATCATTCTATGGTGTTTAGACGCAGGGGAACAGATCAACACTACTGTATCATTCTATGGTGTTTAGACGCAGGGGAACAGATCAACACTGCTGTATCATTCTATATATGGTGTTTAGACGCAGGGGAACAGATCAACACTGCTGTATCAGGGGAACAGATCAACACTGCTGTATCATTCTATGGTGTTTAGACGCAGGGGAATAGATCAACACTGCTGTATCATTCTATGACGTTTAGACGCAGGGGAACAGATCAACACTGCTGTATCATTCTATGGTGTTTAGACGCAGGGGAACAGATCAACACTGCTGTATCATTCTATGGTGTTTAGACGCAGGGGAACAGATCAACACTGCTGTATCATTCTATGGTGTTTAGACGCAGGGGAACAGATCAACACTGCTGTATCATTCTAACCAAAATTAGACCGTATCATGTATCAGTGTATCATTTTCTAACCTAAAGTGGTTAGAAAAAATGAAATGGGAATTGGCCAAAATCGGTATCTGCAGGTCAAATTCTATGAAGAATTGGAAATGGGATTCGGCGCATCTCTAAATGAGTTTGCATCTTTTTCCAAAGGCAAAATTGATATATGAAAAGTAGTAGTAACGGACACCAACTGATTTTTGGCGAAGTGCTAGCAACTGGCGGTGCCGCACACTCAAGCTCCATATGACAGCAGGTCTTTACTTCACTACGTCTCGGCCTGTAAGGCCTTCATCAGATTTGAAATCAGATTGAACACATCGTCTCAACTACTAACTCAACATGTTAATGCTCCACGATATAAGGCCAACATACTGCATACTAACTCTGCTCCTTAGCCACCCAGTATATAAGGCCAACATACTGCATACTAACTCTGCTCCTTAGCCACCCAGTATATAAGGCCAACATACTGCATACTAACTCTGCTCCTTAGCCACCCAGTATAAAAGGCCAACATACTGCATACTAACTCTGCTCCTTAGCCACCCAGTATATAAGGCCAACATACTGCATACTAACTCTGCTCCTTAGCCACCCAGTATATAAGGCCAACATACTACATACTAACTCTGCTCCTTAGCCACCCAGTATATAAGGCCAACATACTACATACTAACTCTGCTCCTTAGCCACCCAGTATATAAGGCCAACATACTACATACTAACTCTGCTCCTTAGCCACCCAGTATATAAGGCCAACATACTACATACTAACTCTGCTCCTTAGCCACTCCACTACCACCACCCAGTATATAAGGCCAACTCAGTGTTTCCCTCAGAATTGAATTCTATTTGTGGTGGTAGGTGATGGGGGGAGGGTGTTAAATTGAATTCTATTTGTGGTGGTAGGTGATGGGGGGGGGGGGGGGTAACATGAATGCAACAGTTTTGAACAAATCTGTGCAGCGTGGTTATGATGCCAACAACATGTTAATGTTTTCTTTAAACATGCATGCAGGCTCGGTGAGAGACTGCGCGAAGGTGCACATTGCTATACAATGAAAGGATTTCATCCAATTTAAATAGTACAACATAGAAAATCATTGTGTGGTGGTCAATGTTGACACTGTGGTGGGCCGCCACAAATAAGTTAATGTATGGGAAACACTGCAACATACTGCAAACATATGGGAAACACTGCAACATACTGCAAACATATGGGAAACACTGCAACATACTGCATACTAACCAACTCCACTACCACCACCCAGTATATAAGGCCAACATACTACATACTAACTGCACAGCTATGAAAACAAAGTTAGGATTCAAATAACATGAGGCTAATATATGTGCAGGGATTAAAGTGACGTGATTAAAACGAGGCTACAGGGTACACTTTCTAAATAATTAATGCCCCCTACAGGTAAATGCATAGAACAGGGCTCTTCAATTGGCGGCCCGGGTCATTTCTACTGGCCCTTTAAAAAAAAAGTAGGCCTAATCTCTAGCAAGCGCATGAGCTGTTCTCCATTCTTGCATCTCTCGCTTGCTTTAGTCCTGCAGCCACTGCACCTCAGCCCATTGAACAAGTTAGGCTACATTACAATTCATTACATTAGTACATAAGCTGAACGTAAGTGCCATAGTTTAGTTTCAACCTAAATTGCCACGTTGGAGTTTATGTACTAGCCTACTAATATTTAACAGGTTGCACCACACAAATAGTTTCTGTCAACAATATCGCAAAAAAACACGGGCACAATTTCCGCAAAACTTGGTGGAAAGGTGGAGCAGATCCGACTCAAAGTATTTCTATATAGTAGCCCGATGTCCTTCATTTCTTCACGTCTTACAACATAAACAAATGCAATTATAGTCTAGTGAAGTCAGAAATTAGCCCGTCTAAAGGCCTCTTGGAAATAATGTGGCATAACATTAAATGCGCACTCAATTGCGATTTGTAGCAAAAAGTGATAGCGAAGGTAAATTGCATATTTGTAAATGTGACGACGGCAAAACGTTTTGTGGTTAAAGTGAATCGAGACTATATAATAACCAAAGAAAGTAAAGGAGATGATTTGCACCTCCGTTCACCAAATAAAGGCCGTGGTTGTGTTTCTACAATATGTTGGCACAAAACGTAATTTCTGTCAGAAACCAAGTAGGCTAAATAATATACTCTTATAATAATAAGAGTATATTATTATAATAATAAGAGTATATTATATAATAAGGCATAATATGCTCTTATTTAATTACTTCAGGCCAATTTTTTTCTTGTTAATATGCAATTCAACACCAAGTAAAATCTACAAAATCAAGTTTGCAAGACTTCCCATTTCCTCATCAAAGTAACGAATCAGAACATTCGAGATATTGTTGCCTTATCCGCATTTACAGTTTTTTCTGATTGCTTAAGCACAATTTTTGCAAAACTCTACACACAAATGGCAAAACCTCTCACCCAATCAGCAAAACATTGTAGTTCTCTTGCAAAAGCTAACACACCTTGCTTAACTCTTCACACCTTCGTAAAAATGGTGTTTTCGTATGTTCGTGGTGTTTCCGTACAACACACTGATGGTATGAATAAAAAACACATCTGGCTTTTGCTTTCTCTGTGCACAAGGTAGACTATGTCAGTTTGAGGTCATACTTTTGTCATAGTTCTGTAAACATAAAGGGATCCAAACTTCAAGTATTAGTGTTTATTTACACACATCAAAACAAACACAAATGTGTTTTTCCAAGTCAAAACACAAAATAGCAATTTCACTGAGACAAAACAAATCAGTCTACATCGGGTCATCTCTCAAAAGTTCGTCTACATCACATGCAATGTCCTAGTCCATGGCACCGGGGAAAATATATTCTGGAATGCCGTATCCAGGCCTGACATGACAATATCCCCACATGTAGACTGATTTTTTTGCCTGTAAAAGGGCTATTTCTTACTCTTCTCACCCTTCCTCTTCCCCCTCCTCATCCTCCTCTTGCTCCTCCTTGTCCTCTTCCTCTAACTTCACCTCCTTGTCCTTGTCATCCTCTCCCTCTCACTTCTTCACCTCTGCGTCCTCCTCTTCCTCCTACTTCTTCACCTCCACATCCTATTCTTCAGCCTCCTCTAATTCTTACTCTTCTCACTCTTCCTGCTTCCTCTATTGTACCCATTGTACATTAGGCTACCTGTGGCTTATTTATAGTGCTTAGGCTGATTGCAAAGTGAACTAATTATCTAAAACAGTTTTCACATGAGAAAGTGTGCCAGAGAGTTGGCAAAATAGTGAAAATAATAGCCATACATGTGTATAGATTTGCTAGGAGTGTGTTGATCATTTGGAAATTGAGTGTAAAGCATGAGTTGTGTTTACAGTTGTAAACTGTAGAGTGCTGTGCAGTGAATTGTGCCTACAGTTGTGCAAAGTGTGTGTTACAAAATTGCAAACTGTGTGCAAAGCAGTGTTTGTGCTTTTAGTTTTGCGAACTCAGTGAGTGGTTTTGCTATAAGTATTAATAGTTTTAGGAATTGTGCTTTAAGAATCACAGTTGTGTTTAAGCATTCAGAAAAAACTGTAATGAAAACATGGTAGTTTTGGCTTTTACAGACAACTCAGTTTTCCAATAAGCAGCAATACTAGGTGTGCTCCTGCAGGAGGTCTGCACTTTTGATAAACGGCAATCTGGAGAGGGCGCTTTTGTCTTCAGCAACAGGTCGTATAAGGTTGACAAGAGGTTGCGATATGGTGAGGGACAGGTCGTGTTGCGCTATGAAAGAACATGCGTAGCCTACCTTCTGAGCGCAAAAACGGTCAGCCATAGATAAACGTAGCCTACCTCTGTCGTGGTGGCTAGTTGCACCAGGTAGGGAAGATGTCCTGAAGTGCACGAACGTTAACCTTATGGCGGTCTTCTGATTGGTGGCATGCTAAAACGTTTTCCTATTGCATCCATAAATAATTTTCTTGCAGCAAACCGTGCAAAAGCAAACCCCTGGCACTTTCATTTCTTTACACCATGGCTTGTTAGTTTCCCCCCGTTTCCAACAGCCGCCCATCTCCATTTATTTTTTTTAACCGTTCCTTCCATTAGCAACAACGCATCCATGACGGTTAGTGGCCTTGCCAAATAGACGCACACAAATCATGACGCCAATATGCGAGGTTCTGGTAGGCCTACTGGTTATGGTTTTGTGCTATAAATTAATGATATTTTATAGCAAAGTTTTAAGTTGACTATTTTAATTGCTTGGTTATTTTTTGTCAACATACACTCACAACCTACTATCGTTAAAAGTGTAGCCTAGGCCTAAGTAAAATAGGCTACAAGGCTGTCTGTGCGTCACAAACACGACTGACCCCCTTTCTCAACAGTTCGCGATGATGACAGTGATATATATATATATTTTTTTAATGTTAACACGCTCAGTCAAAACCTTCCGTCGCAAATGGTGAAACACATTGTTGGACATGTCATAACAGACGGGATAATAAATGGCATAGGCTACGGTTTATATTGCGTCTTTACACATGTTAGTTGCATTGATTAAAAACTGTAACAGTAATAGGCTACATCGGGTGGCATCTGTTCAAGTCATAGGTGACAACCAAAATGAATGACCTCCCCTGACAGGAGTTCCCGATAGTAGGCTAAGAAATTGTCTACATTGATGCAGACTGCATGGGGCTAATACAGCACCTAGACTATGCATGCAGTCTGCATGGGGCTTGATTAATACAGCACCTAAACCCTCACTGCTCCCCGAGCGCTGTTGTTGCAAGCAGCTTACTGCGCCGGGATTAGTGTGTGCTTCACCTCACTGTGTGTTCACGGTGTGCTGAGTGTGTTTCACTAATTCACGGATTGGGATAAATGCAGAGACCAAATTTCCCTCACGGGATCAAAAGAGTATATATACTTATATAGGGATCAAAAGAGTACATATACTATACTTTATATACAAGGCTAGTATATGTGGTGCATACAGAATACAAGGCTAGTATATGTGGTCCATACAGAATACAAGGACAATACTGCCTCAGTCACACAGTCATGTCAAAGCAGCAGCCTTATGGATCCAGAGGTGCTTTTGGTCACCTATCACACCAATCAGAGCAGCGGATCCAAGATGGCGGCGCGTACACACGCAGCGACCTCTCTCTGTCCCAACCGTACGGTGTTTTGTTCGTTTAAAAAGTGTTTGTCCGAAAGTTTTACGTGTTCGTCTCGTCTTACTACGTCGTACTACAAGTACAGCAGGCAGTTTTTAATTGACATCTGCAAAAGCAAGTTTTGCAGCGTTCTGGACTTTGCAACAGAGACGCTAAAGGAACTCGGACTACTCCGGCCTGCAACAACACCGGACTCGCCTGCTACTCCTCCCCCGGAAAGAAAGCGTCGGAAGCGGTGTGCGAGGAAGCAGAAGAGGGGCAAGCGCGGAGGCGTCCGGGCCAGGCTAGCGGCCAGCCCAACTCGCCCAGCCATACCATCCATTCTCCTGGCAAATGTACGATCACTGGACAACAAAATGATCACATACGACTGCTGAGATCAACGAACCGGACAGTAAGTAACTGCTGTGTGCTCGTCTTCACTGAGACTTGGTTAAATGACAACATTCCGGACTCTGCTGTACAACTGGAGCAGCTAGCATGCTATCGAGCAGACAGGGCCATTGTAAAGGATGGAAAATCACGAGGAGGAGGAATCTGTGTTTACATCCGTGACGAATGGTGCCGGGACACTGTAGTAGTATGCAAACACTGCTCACCACTGGCAGAGTTTATGATCATAAAGTGCCGTCCTTTTTACCTGCCAAGGGAAATTACTGCGATTCTGCTAGTCGCAGTATACATCCCGCCCACCAACAACAACAGCGATAAGAACGCGGCTCTTAGTGAACTGTACCAGGCTGTCAGTGAACAACAGACGGCACACCCAGACGGTTTCACCATCTTCACTGGAGATTTTAACCATGCTGATCTCAAAACTGTACTTCCAAAGCTACACCAGCATGTTGATTTTCCAACAAGAGGAGATAACATCCTGGACCTGGTCTACACTACACACAAAGGAGCATACAAAGCCACCCCCCTCCCCCACATTGGACTTTCTGACCATATCACTGTTATGCTAATGCCCGCATACAGACAAAGGGTAAAAGCAAACAAACCGGTTCGTAAGCAGGTAAAAGTGTGGCCTGAGGGAGCCTCCGATGCTCTTCAAGACTGCTTTGACACAACAGACTGGGAAATGTTTAAGCAGGCAGCCACTTACAACAACCAGACAGACATAGAGGAGTATACAGACACTGTAACCTCTTACATCACCAAGTGCATTGATGATGTGACCCACACAAAAGACATCATCACTCGGGCTAACTGGAAGCCATGGCTGACAGGGGATGTCCTCAGGCTGCTGAGGGCCAGAGACAAAGCCTACAGAGCTGGGGATGAAGCTGGCATGAAAACAGCGAGAGCCAACCTGTCCCGTGGCATCAAGGAAGCAAAAAAGGAATACACTCACAAGATAACCACCCACTTCAAAGACAGCAGGAATGCACAAAGCCTATGGCAGGGCATTCAGGCCCTCACGGACTACAAGCCCGCGCCACAGAGCTGTGAGGGCAACATCCCTCTGCTCAACAACCTGAACCGCTTCTTTGCTCGCTTTGAAGCACAAAACAGCACCTGCCCACTGAAGACCCATCCCCCTCTACATGAGCAGCCCCTGTGCCTCTCTGCCGACAGCGTGAAGAGGACACTTGCTGCTATCAACACCCGTAAGGCAACAGGTCCAGACAACATCCCAGGTCGTGCGCTGAAGGACTGCGCAGGGGAGCTTAAGGATGTCTTCACAGACATCTTTAACACTTCCCTGAAGCAAGCCATCGTCCCATCATGTTTCAAAGCTGCCACCATCATACCTGTGCCGAAGAAAACTGCTCCATCCTGCTTCAATGACTACCGCCCTGTGGCACTGACACCCATCATCATGAAGTGCTTTGAGCGGCTTGTCATGTCACATATCAAAGCCATTCTCCCCCCCACCCTGGACCCCTTCCAGTTTGCATACCGAGCCAAGCGGTCTACAGAAGATGCAATCTGCTCTGCCCTCCACCCAGCCCTCACCCACCTGGAAAAAAGAGACTCATATGTGAGATTGCTGTTTATAGACTTCAGTTCTGCATTCAACACCATAATACCACAACAACTCATCTGCAAACTTGACAAACTGGGACTCAGTACCTACCTCTGCAACTGGCCCCAAGTAGTACGTGTTGGCAACAATACCTCAAGCAGCATCACACTGAGCACAGGGGCCCCCCAAGGCTGCGTGCTCAGTCCGCTGCTCTTCACCCTGCTGACGCATGACTGCACTGCAACCTACAGCAACAATCACATAGTGAAATTTGCTGACGACACAACTCTGGTGGGTCTCATCACTAAGGGCGACGAGACTCAATACAGGTTGGAGGTCGACCATCTGACCACGTGGTGCAGGGACAACAACCTCCTGCTGAACGTCAGCAAGACCAAAGAGATTGTTGTTGACTTCCGGAGAGGTCACACCCAACACCTGCCACTGACCATCGACGGTGCTGTGGTGGAGAGAGCGAGCAGCACCAAATTCCTGGGGGTGCACATCAGTGAAGACCTCTCCTGGACCACCAACACTGCATCACTGGCGAAGAGAGCTCAGCGCCGCCTGTACTTCCTGCGGAAACTCAGGCGAGCAAGTGCTCCACCAGCCATCATGACCACATTCTACCGAGGCACCATTGAGAGCATCCTCTCCAGCTGTATCGCTGTGTGGGGCGGAAGCTGCACTGAATACAACAGGAAAGCCCTGCAGCGCATAGTGAACACAGCTGGAAGGATTATTGGTGCTTCACTCCCCTCCCTGAAGGACATTTACACCATCCACCTCACCCGCAAGGCGACCAAAATTGTGAGTGATGCAAGTCACCCCGCTCACAATCTGTTTGATCTACTGCCCTCTGGGAAGAGGTACAGAAGCCTGCGCTCCCGCACTACCAGACTCACCAACAGCTTCATACACCAAGCTGTAAGGATGCTGAACTCTCTCCCTCCTCTCCCCCCTCCACCCTCAGCTACATAACATCCTGGACATTGGACCCAAAATGGCCGCCTGCACTACTCCACTTGCACACTTGTACACTTTACAACTTGGTGTTGTTGTCCTGAAAACACAACACTTCTGCTGCTCTTACATAACTTGCACCACTATGCCACTTTCTTTCTTACTTAGGTCAAACAGAACTACCCAAGCCTTTTATTGGCCTGACTTTGCACTAGTATTTTATTGACTGTCTATGCACAATTTCAACCAAATTTTGCTGCTCTTATTTTTTCATTATTATATGTGCCCTCTTATTTACTTATTTACTTACTTTTTTGTTTACTTGAATGTTATGTTTGTCTGTGGACCTAAATTGGTAAAATATGTCTTGTCTTCACCGTGGGATAGTGAGAAACGTAATTTCGATCTCTTTGTATGTCTGGAACATGTGAAGAAATTGACAATAAAGCTGACTTTGACTTTGACTTTGAGCATGCAATACATACCTGCTGAGACCAGTTCTGGACTCGCTCCGTCAGGTACCTGTGCACCACAGGCCGCCCCACCAGGTAAGATAACAGGTAGCAGAAGGACGCACCCAGACCAGAGCACTGAGAGAGAGGGAAGAGGAGGAGGAGAAGGAGGAGAAGGAGGAGGAAGAGGAGGAGGAAGAGGAGGAGGAGGAGGGGGAGGAGGAGGGGGAGGAGGGGGAAGAGGAGGAGGAGGAGGGGGAGGAGGAGGAGGAGGAGGAGGAGGAGGGGGAGGAGGGAGAGGAGGAGAGGAAGAGGAGGAGGAGAGGGGAGGAGAGGGGAGAAAAGGAGGAGGAGGAGGAGGAGGAGAGAAGAGGAGGAGGAGGGGGGGGACAAAAAGTGGAAAAGGCCAAACAGGGCATCACTACACCAGAAACTGACAGCATACAATACCTGTCCTTACTGTGGAGATGTTGTGGGGGTGGAGGTGTTGGGGGTGATGTTGTGGGTGGGGGTGAGGTGTTCTAAGGTGGAGGTGTTGTGGGTGGGGGTGTTGTGAGGGTGTTGTGAGTGTTGTGTGGGTGGAGGTGTTGTGGGTGGGGGTGAGGTGATCTGAGGTGTTGTGGGGGTGGAGGTGTTGTGGGTGGAGGTGGGGGTGTTCTGAGGTGGGCACTGGACTCTAAATGTACTTCCTGTTACCACTGAGTTACACATTATGAATCTGAATCTTTTAATTATTCTACCTTGTTTTTGTTTTCTTTTCATGATATCTTGAATTTCCCCTTGGGGATCAATCAACTAACTAACTAACTAACTAACTAACTAACTATCTATCTATCTATCTATCTATCTATCTATCTGCTGTTATTTGCTGGTACTGTTTGCTTGTCATATAAAGCACACTGAATGAGCCCTCTGTGGGAAATGCACTACTCATGGGCTTCATCAGGTCCAGTTCCACGGGTGTGTAAAGCACCTAGACTATGCGTGCAGACTGCATGGGGCTTACAGCACCTAGACTATGCATGCAGACTGCATGGGGCTTACAGCACCTAGACTATGCATGCAGACTGCATGGGGCTTACAGCACCTAGACTATGCATGCAGACTGCATGGGGCTTACAGCACCTAGACTATGCATGCAGACTGCATGGGGCCTGATTAACACAGCAGGGGACCCATGAATATGAATGCGCTGGAGTGGACTCACCAGGCAGACGAGGAACAGTGCCAGGGGGAACGGGTACAGGTACCCAGAGAGGATGCTGAGGAAGATGGATCCGGGGATGGCGAAGGTCTGGAGGCTGACAACCAGCAGTCAAGGCAACACACCAGAGACGGGACATACACACCTGTTTGTGTGTGTGCTTGTGCTTGTGCTTGTGTGTGTGTGTGCTTGTGTGTGTGTTTTCCTGTCTGTTTAGTGAAGGTGACCATTACAGCATCATCACAGAGTCAGTCAGTTTGTTGTCCTTTGGTCATAACACGGCATGATGCATCCTTGGCCAGCACACAACACTACTCTTCTACTGTAAGTTATTTCATTCTGAATGATTGAATTCCCCCCATCCACATGGAAGACGTACGGGTTAAATAAACATTCCCGATGCTGACATGCTTCAAAGCTGTGACCACAACTATCCCTTGCGGTTGGTCCAATACTGGCTGGCCAAATGGCCCTAGAGCGGCCCTCTGGTGCCTTCCTGTGAGATGTGCGCTGCGCACAGCAGCGAGCGTCTGGGAAGGATACAACAGGTACGTGGTGAAGTAGGCCAGCAGGACCTGCGAGTAGTAGGTGTCTTTGTACTTGGACAGCACGGTCCCCAGGGCCTTAGCATCCTCCATGTCCCTGGGAATCTTCATCTTCTCCTTCTCGTCTCTGCAACACACACACTAGCGTCACACAATCCCACTACAGCACCACAAATGAAAAATGACACTTAGCCTTCCTGAAACATGTTTATGAGACTCTGGGCCAAATGTACGTACATTTGCGAACATACCGTTATTAGCGTCATGGCCAACTCGCAGAAACCACACGCTATAACTCTTATGTTAACGTTGTAAAGCTGCAGTTCTTTGGGTAAACAGCGCCTTGCTCCACACCCCTACTGTAATTTACAAACGTTAACAACTGAACGACATACTTCAATCACAAGCACAGTTGAATGAAGTTAACGGATGACAACAATAAAAGGAATCAAACGTTTAGTGATCATGAAATAATACATGATAATACATCAAGGAGGAAGATGTAGGAAGATGGAAGATGATGATGTGCAAGTTCTACTTGTGCACATAGGCTATGGAAAATTGGTCAAAACTAGCAAGTAGGAAAGTTTAAGTGGATGACGTGAAAATAAGACATTCGAAAGGCCAACGAAAGTTAAGGTTGTTCGATATAGTACAAAGATGCAACACTGGTGCTCTAATTAGCGATTCTGTTGTCTTTGAAAGGTTCTCTTATTGACGCATTTAACTGCAATTTGGATTAACACCTGCTTTTACAAGGCAGAAATATTTATGCGCAAAATAGACGTGCACTTCCACGGGCGGCATCAGTGTTCGTAAATACAGGGGAATACCTAATTAGGCACATTTTATGCTTCTCCTCTCATATTTTTTCACGAAACTCCCACCTTCCCCTGACCCAGGGTTTCCTGCAGAAAATGTGTTAGTCAAGGTGGTAAGTCATAGGTCGGGGGGGGGGGGGGGGGGGGGGTCCGACTGGGGTGGGGGGTTATGGTATCTGTCCGACCGGTTGGGGGGGGGGGGGGGGGGGGGGGGGGTTGCTGGCGTCTTGTTTGTGTGATACACTACAGACTCTGACCATTTAACAATTATTTATTAAACACTACATATTAAATAAATAACCAGCTAACAGTTAACAAAGTAATAACACCAAGCAAACTATACAACAGTATACAAATATTTCTAAATATTTGTGTGATTTGTGCAATTTTAACAAAGACTATTACAAACTATAGAACAAGTGCAAAAGAAAATGCAAAACAACAAAATGTGCAAATGTGATGATCAGTCACTACTTATGGCAGAGCTGACAACTAGCATGGTTACAAGCCATCCTCCTTGGCTTTAAAAAGATCATTTCAAGGGCCCTTTGGTAATTGCACTGTTTTACTATTGGACCATTAATGCTTATCTCCATGCAGGCTGTCAGTCTGTTGCCCTGCAGCCGTCAATCTGGATCGCAGATCTCGTAAGTCTGTCCTGATCTATACACCGAGAGTGAATGAAGTTTAGATTATTTTATAGTTTTGTGTAATATAGATGGAATTTGAGCGCGGAGCGCTTTTTAATTTAGAGGCCAGAGTGGCCGCTCTGTTCCGCTCCGATACCGCTCACACCACGAGTCTGAGGCATGCCCAACTGTCTTCCTAATAAAACCAAGACTGTTAAATTTCAAAGATATTGGCCATATAGCCTAAGTTCGTTGATGGGGATGGAGTTAGCTAAATAATTTAGAAAGCATACACGTAGGCACGGATGGGCCTGGACGGGCCTAGGCCCATCTATTGTCAGTCTTGCGCGTCTGATTAGAGGGCTTTCCTTGTTTTACGCTCACCATCTTAAAAAGACGCGCAAGTCAACACCGCGCTTCGCTCAGGTGGCTGTTTACTCGGCCGCTCCTCCGGTCAAATTCGCGTCAGGTCAATTTCGCTCCCTGGTCCCAAACTAAGAGCAACGGCAATATATTTCACTCAGAACATTTATTTTAAAAGACTGCAACACTGATAGTGCAACAACAAACAAGCATGGCAACGTTAATACACATAAGCCTAAAACTAAAGGGATCAGACGGGATTAATTGCCAAAAGAATACAGGCTTAGCATCCAAGTTTTACTTTAGCCTACTTGATATGAAGCATATTCAAATTGCTCACGTTTTTCTTTGCTCATGTTTCCGCGAAATGTGTCCTCTTCGATTCCAAAATGAATCTTTACTCACTGGAACAGTGTCACCACCACATGGTTATTCTTGCTCTACATTGTTAGTATCTAGTTGTTTTGTAGGAATAGTACACTGACTAAGAGAGGCCTAAATTAGATACACCATACAAGCATTAATCATAGGCATGTTATATTTATGACATAAAACAGGAATTTATTGAACGCATTTGATCACAGCTGACAAATTACGCAGAAACATTATCAACTGGAGCGAAACAATGCATAAATGTAGCTTCTGTGCGTCATATGAAACACAATTGAGACAATAGATTGACCATATTGGACAACTGCAAAGCCTTATCATAGGCATGTTACATTCATGACATGAAAAGTGGAACTTATAGTTATAGAACGAAAATGACAAATTAAGCAGTCGGCTAAACATTTTAAACTTGCGCCAAACGGATGAATCCAGCATCGGTGCGTCGCATAAATTAAAACACAAATTGAAGCAACAACTTGATCATTGGACAATCCTACCACAAAACCTTTCCATAGGCCTGCAACGTTTATGACATAAAAAGTGGAATATGAACTCATTTCATCACACCTGACAATTAAACGGAGCTGTGGCTGTTCGCGATTTGACTGATTCTTGAGAGCGAGATATTTGCACCGCTCAGCTCCGCTCAGGTGGCATATCACATGTTAAAATTATAAAATCTGATTATTTTTCGATTCATGACACGTTTCTTCTTATTTTTTAATGCGTTCTGCAGAGAAGGGAGATTGGCGTTGGTCACGGTTTGGAATGAAAGGGAGAAAACAAGACAGAGTAACAAGTTTTTTTTTTTGACGACGTAGTTAAGGCGGCAGGCTTGTTTTGTCAAGGTGGCCGCCTTGACTGCAAAGTGCTGCGGGAAACCTGACCCTCCTATGAACGCTTAAGCAATATAGCACGAGTGAGAGTGGGGTGTTGTTCGGCCGTAGCCCTGACCCTCCTATGAACGCTTAAGCAATATAGCACGAGTGAGAGTGGGGTGTTGTTCGGCCGTAGCCCCGACCCTCCTATGAACGCTTAAGCAATATAGCACGAGTGAGAGTGGGGTGTTGTTCGGCCGTAGCCCCGACCCTCCTATGAACGCTTAAGCAATATAGCACGAGTGAGAGTGGGGTGTTGTTCGGCCGTAGCCCCGACCCTCCTATGAACGCTTAAGCAATATAGCACGAGTGAGAGTGGGGTGTTGTTCGGCCGTAGCCCCGACCCTCCTATGAACGCTTAAGCAATATAGCACGAGTGAGAGTGGGGTGTTGTTCGGCCGTAGCCCCGACCCTCCTATGAACGCTTAAGCAATATAGCACGAGTGAGAGTGGGGTGTTGTTCGGCCGTAGCCCCGACCCTCCTATGAACGCTTAAGCAATATAGCACGAGTGAGAGTGGGGTGTTGTTCGGCCGTAGCCCCGACCCTCCTATGAACGCTTAAGCAATATAGCACGAGTGAGAGTGGGGTGTTGTTCGGCCGTAGCCCCGACCCTCCTATGAACGCATGCATGAGAAGCATGAGCAGAGAAGAAGAAGAGCAAACGGACTCAGAGGAGGGAGCAAACAATTCTACCACAAACTAAATAATCTGAAAACACCCCAATATTGTTTAAAAATGTTAATTTCGACATCGTTCTTACGCATCAAAAAACAGTTCCCTTTTCAGTAGACAGCGTCTTGGTTGCTAGGTAACCAACATTCCAGATCCCTCTTTACGGGTCTTTGTGGTTTACGTGTCTTCTTGAAAGAAATGTTGAAAGTCGGGCTGAAATCACATTCATATCTAGCTTTGCTGCATGCATGTTACAAGGACACTGGGCCATGTCATGTAAGGGACATGGTACTGCATGAGAAGCATGAGCAGAAGAGAAGAAGAAGAGCAAACGGACTCAGAGGAGGGAGTTAGCCAGTAAAGTCAAAAGTACATAACACATGTTCATAACACAAATAATGCGTAACGAAATATTAACGCAAAATGCATTGTGTTTACCTATTTCCTTTGTGGGGGGCTAATGTCAAGTAACAGAGGCCGCAAAACCTGAAGCAGCAAGATCGTTTATTTTATTGTCTATGGAGTTAGCTGAAGACGGAACGTGAGAAACTTGTAGGCGAAAATGTTCAGTTTTAAAAAGTTGCCTGATCAGTGATCACCACCACCAGACGCATCACACACTGTGCATAGACAGTGGAGAGACAGAGGAGGGACCAACATTTAGCCAATAAATAATAGCTGTAGGCTACTGCAAACTGTTTTTCACACTTGTTAGAGAGAGTATATGATGTCAACATGCATCAACAGCATGTTATATAAAGATGATACTTTTCGGGCCCTCTCTATAAAGATCCAACTTGAACGTAGGCCCTACGCTACTCCATTTGATTGAGAATGTGTCTGAGCGCACACAAGGGGAAAGAAAACAAGTAACAGGTTCCAGCTGGGTTGTCATTGTTGATGATCATTTTTGAAACTTAAGTTAAGATTAAACTAAATGCGGCGGAATGAAGCAGGGGATGAGGATATCGACAGAGAAATAGACAGACAGACAGACAGATAGATAGATATATAGATAGATAGATAGATAGATAGATATGCCAAACATGAAAAGAAGTGTTTGTATATTTTGCGGTAATGTATTATGCCAACAATGTTAATAAAATGATCAAATGCATTCAGTGACACTATCTCATAAACTCTTAATTCTCTTATTTTCACCGGAAAAAAATTGGCTAGAAGAAATTCTGATTGGCTAGTAACCAGCCACATTGGCTTTTGATCAAAAAAGTTCATTTGGAACCCTACCTGTTACTATCTATCCAATCAGAGTGTGTTAAAGGATGTTAGCTTTGAAAATCAATAGTTACACAACCAATCAACTGGGGGAAATGACTTGCTACTGGAAGTGCTGCAGGGAAGTGCTCACATGCTGAGTTCTGGAAAATTCCTGTAGACCAGGTACATGACGGACGCAGAGCAGGCGAAGATGCCGACGAGGATGAGGAGCGACACACGAGCCGATCCCACCCCTTCATATGAAGACCCTAGGGACACACACATACACACACACACACACACACACACACAGTTAAAGTCCTACTGAGGAAAAAAACAAACACGACTTCCTCTGGCCCACCGTGACTTATTGCGCTGCTGGCAGCAATCATTAACTAGTAGTTGCATCATTTGTTGTGGCGTGATAATGTGGCTTTCTGTGTCATCTTGGGCAACTCTGCGGTCAGCGACAAAACACACAGACACACTCACTGCTATTCTACTCACTGCTATGGGGTACTGATGGTGAACGTATGTCCAGGACAGTTTGGACACCAGTGACCTGAAGTAAACTCTACTCGGGTAACGGCATAGCTGTGTAACTAAAGCACGGGACTCATTAAGTCCGAGCAGCTACACAAACTACACCTTTGGCAAAGTAACTTAGCAGTTTACAACTAAACTCCTTTTTCGCCTCTACATTAGGCTACACTTTGACAACCACCGAGGAGATCTTAACGTTAGATAATGTAATTTGAATGTCGTTAAGAGGCTCAGCTAGGAATTCCAACCAAACCAAGTTGAGAGAACCGTCTTGACTGCAATGCTTGTAATGTTAAATTCAACCATGGCCTTGTCATAAGACGTCCAAAAGCCGATGTTGAAGATATGGAGTTTAATAAATAGCAACCGAATGGCATCGTCCCGACATAATCGGACAGATAGCGGTCGAACAAAACTGACAACGCTATCTTAGCAGCTAGCATTAGCTGGTGAGTTGCCAATATTAGACTCTAGTTACCTTTAACTGTCAAAGTTTCCGTAGGCTTCGGTTCGTCTTCAACTAACGGTGTGGCTTCTGCCTCCCGCGCGGCGCCTCTTTTCTTTGCCATTCCGTGGGGAAATCGGTCGGTAATCTGTCGGTAAAAGGCTGATATGAGCGGAACGGCCCGGCAGAAGCAGATGTACTGACAGCGAAGCCCAGTTGGGGGTTCCTTCCTGATTGGTGCGGCAGAGCTACGCAAAACAGCAGCGACAGTAACGAAAATTCCAATATGGCCACCATTCGCACATACTTCAAAGTAAAAGTCAGAATTTATTCATAAGTTTTTCAACTCATGAAGAGGAAAATTATTAATTTAAAATGTTATTTGTGTTAACAAAGGTAAAATAAAAAAAGTTTGAAAATTCCGAATATTTAAATAAGTCAGTTAAAATGAAAATACACCTTAAAATGTGAAAATACACCTTAAAATGTGATATTATTTCTACTGTATTGCATAGTGTTGAATTAAAATTGTGTGGATGATAAAACAAGTTGTGCATATTTAACCACATGCATTCAAATTTCAAGTTATTGCCTGAAAATTGCACTGTGCCTATTTACAAGGGCATTGGGGCCAACCATCAAATGTTGGACCTCTATAGAAAGCTGTAGTTTTCGTAGGAAACAGTCAAAGTAACTGTGTGATGTACTGACAAAGAGTTACAGAGGCTAGAATATAGTTTTTTTTTTTTTCTGCTGGATTACAAGCATCTCTGAACTGACCACATTTCAGCCCTCTAGGTCACTTGATATCACTTAGAAACACAACTGAGCCCTAGCACCAGGTCTTGTGAAGCTGTGTGCAAAAGTAGATCAATAGAATGAAAATACGAGTGCTTTAGACCATTATTTGCCAAGGTATGCTCATGTGTTTTGTAAAATGCCTATGGAAACTCCCCATAGGACTTTTGTTATCCAAAATGCATACTGACAATCAAATGCTAACTGCACATGAACCCCTTTGTGTAGAAGCATAGTTCTGGTCTCAAATAAGGGGTAACATTTTGAGGTGTCTTGACTATTTAGATTGTATGTCAGGTGTTCTGATAGACTGACAGTGGTGGAGGAAGTACTGAACCTCAGTACTTAAGTAAAAGTACAAATACACAGAGAAATATTTACTTTAGTAAAAGTAAAAGTACCACAATGACAACCCTACTTAAGTAAAAGTAAAAAGTACCTGCTTTTAAATGTACTTTAAGTATTAAAAGTAAAAGTATTTGCATAATGATTTATTCTCTTAATATCTATATTCTAAAAGGAAAAATCAGTATGGGCTGTGGCATTTTAATTAAGCTAGTTTTAGGTTATACTCGACTAGATAGTTTTAAGTTAATGCAATTGTGCTTACCATCTGTGGCCCAGTTTACATTCTGACCTACAATTCTAGAGACTGTAATTCTGGTTATCTACTAGGGTGATCTGCTGAGTAATATCTTTCAGCAAAACACGAGAGCCTGAAGTTTAACGGGGTAGACAAGGGAAACGTCGGGTGGATCGTAATGCCAATTCTGCTGATTGAACAGAAAAGTTGCTGAGAAAGGTGTCTTTATGATTAAGTTCAGTTTCACTTGCGCAGACGCATAGACATTGAATGAGCGCTCACGTTACTACCCCCCAATTGTAGGCTATGCATCTTTATTTGATCACACACAATTAAGGAATATTTCTTAATCTGGAAAATGTTACGTTTTTTTCCGGCCAGTGGTTCATTAATAGTCTACCATTCATTTGTGCCGCAAATGATCAGACGTGACAATCTCATCGGAGAGGAGGCCCTAACGCTGCAGATAACAGACAGAGAAAGGCACAGAACACAGTTGCATGTACAGTGTAGCCATGGGTCTGGTGAATATAGCCTACCGAATGCAGATGGCTACAAGCTGACGCTTTGCCTGGTCTAGACTAGAAGCTTATGTTTCTAAGAATGCACGTAGCGCTCCAGAATCTTTGGTAGCAACCCCCCCGGTAAAACAAACGTGTTTGTCAGAGAGAAAAAAAAACTGATCATAAAATGTATCGTAAAAAGGAACGATGGTGTTGTAGAAATGTAGCGGAGTAAAAGTACAGATAATTGCTGTAAAATGTAACGAAGTAAAAGTCAAAAGTATGCTATAAATTTTACTTAAGTAAAGTACAAATACGTGGAAAATTTACTTAAGTACAGTAACAAAGTATTTGTACTTCATTACATTCCACCACTGTAGACTGACTACACGAAATATGGAATAATTACAAAAAAGTCTCTATTTTTGCATTTACTTTGTTGGTTCAATGAGTGTGTATAAGATAGACTATACATCTGTACAACTAATATTGGATAGTACAACATGAAGATTCAATTTCTATGGATTCTTGTGAATATTTCAGTACCCAATATGTTGCATCTACTTATTGTGCTGCAGCTACACTGCAGCCAGAAGTCAGATAGATAGATAGATAGATAGATAGATACTTTATTGATCCCCAAGGGGAAATTCAGGAAGTCAGGGTAGCAACAAAAGCGGAGGAGGGGGGGCATTTTGGATCAAATTTAATTGAGACTTAAAAGGGGGTTGAAATGGAAACCTTACAACTTGTACTTTAAGAATATATATAGATATGTATGCCAAATTTGCCTTTGTAGGTACCAGGCCATACTAACTCTGTACCGAGTCACATACCAGGCATGTCATTGAAACATACTGTTAGTGTTAAACTTCAAATTGTGTGGCTGTTTAAACAATACGTTGTTCCAACCCTATAATTAGGCTGAAGAATAAAGCGGTCTGTTTGGGCAGATTTAGCCCTCGTGGTTCTCTGGACATCCTAATGAGTAATTAATTACTGCAAGGAATACTTCCTACCATCACTTCTCAACACACACCTTATTGGCTGCTCTTAATTGGAGACTGGACCCCTGAGACGCTGTCACTTCTGAAAGAGAGAATAAAAACAAAGAATATGTTTTAGTTCAAACATGGAAAGGTGATGGAAAGCCATTTCTGGTACCATGGAAACGTGATGGAAAGCCATTTCTGGTACCATGGAAACTTGTTGGAAAGCCATTTCTGGTACCATGGAAAGGTAAGAGTCTTACCGCTATAGGAGCGCTCCAGCTTCCCTCCTGTGTGAGTTCGCTCGTGGACTTTGAGATTGCTTGCACGGGCAAACTCTTTCCCACACTGCGTGCACTTGTGAGGCTTCTCTCCTGTGTGAATGCGCTCATGACGCCTGAGAGCTCCCTTTTGTGCGAAGCTCGCACCACACTGAGCACAGTGATTTGGCTTCTCTCCTGTGTGGGTGAGTTGGTGTTTTTTGAGACCGCCACACTCAGAGAAAGTGCCGCCACACTCGCAGCAGAAGAACCTCTTCTTTCCTGAGAATAAAAATAAAGAATATGTTTTAGTTCAAACATGGAAACGTGATGGAAAGCCATTTCTGGTACCATGGAAACGTGATGGAAAGCCATTTCTGGTACCATGGAAACGTGATGGAAAGCCATTTCTGGTACCATGGAAACGTGTTGGAAAGCCATTTCTGGTACCATGGAAAGGTAGGAGTCATCTTGCTGTTGCTGTGGTGCTAGAGATTGGCATGGGTACTTTCCATAAGATCATCTCTCAATCCAAATCAAACCAGCTATTAGGCTAACTGAAGTAACAGCATCCAAATCAAACCAGCTAATAGGCTAACTGAAATAAAACCATGCCAATCTCTAGGTATGGTGAAGGGTATGTGACGATGTGGGGCTATTTAAATTCCAAAGGCCAAGGGAACTTTATCAGAATGCATAGTATCCTGGATCCATGAAATACGTAACTGGCCTTTAAAAATAAAAATCTGACTGCCTCTATGGAAATTTAACATGGGGGAAATGTAACATACTTACGCACCCTGTATTTTAATGAAGAGCAACCGACTGTAGCCTCTTGTTTTAGTGTTACCGTTTACTTTGAGAAAGTCACCAGGCGCCCCTGGTTGAAAAACATCCCAAAAGAATAATTTTCTTACCCCCACAATTGAAATGGACATGGCATCATTTGGGTTTAATGTTTCCTTTTTTATGCCAATCTCAGGCCATGTCTCTGGATCAAATTAAAAATAAAAAAAATCTGATTTAGCGAAAGTTATATTCTTTGTAGAGGTGTACCCATATAAAGGTTAAGCTGAGTTGTGGATGTTTTGGAAAAGAGTGATCCATTATCAGCATCCATGATGACCAAGTGATCCATCTTGGGATAGGGTGAAAAGGCACCTGACCCCTCACTGCTCCCCGAGGGCCGCTATAGCAAGGCAGCTCACTGCTCCAGGTTAGTGTGTGCTTCACCTCACTGTGTGTTCACTGTGTGCTCTGTGTGTTCACTAATACACAGATGGGATAAATGCAGAGACCAAATTCCTTGTATACGCAAGTATACTTGGCCTAGAAACCCGATTTACATTTTAGTGTTGGGTGTTTTTGATATTTTTATGGCCTTTTTATGCCTTTAATTAGACAGGATAGTGGAGAGTGACAGGAAGCGAGTGGGAGAGAGAGTCGGGGTGGGATCTGGAATGGACCACGGGGCGGGAATTGAACCCGGGTCGCCGGCGTACGGTGCAGGTGCCCCTGCCAGTCGCGCCACGGCTGGGGCCAGTTTTGGGTGTTTTTCAGACAATGGGACCTGGTGACCTTCTCAAAGTAAATGGTAGCACTAATACAAGAGTCTACATTAAGATTTCTGGAGGAAAAGACATGTAAAAGGGCAGTATGCTGAGAGACCTGAACGTGCTGGTAAAGAGGGTATATTGCCTAATTTTTGAGTGCTGATTCTGAATATCATATTTACTTAGCTGATTTTCTAGTTTTAAACCTGCTAATTAGCATTTGCGGCCTAAAACTCCATAGGCAACATAGTGTGAAAAGGGTAAAAAATGTTTCTCCTTGATATTCTTATGAAACTTTACTAGTTGATTATTTATGTTGAGACAATATTTTTTCGCTGTACCGAGCGATCCAGGCTCCTCCTTCCAGGGATCCAGTGCTGTGCAGTGCTGTGCAGTGCTGTTTTTCGTGCTGGTTTGCTAAAGAGGCTATGTCAATAACAATGACTAGCCTGACCCCCGTGGTGCAAGAAAAACATGATGGCACTTGTTGAAATTGAAATAGGAGAAAAGTGTTGTATAGTTTGTATGGTGTTTGCTAAAATTGCACACATTAATTCACTGTTCATGTTTCAGTTGTTATGTTGTTTAGCACTTTTTAACACAAATATTTGTAAATATTTGTATAGTTTGTACGGTGTTTGTTAAAATTGCACATTGCAACAGTTATTTTGATAAATAATTGTTATACATAATTTTATAAATGTAGTGTCCTTACCTCGTTGTTCTCCAGTTGCCAGGCAGTCCTTTAGAACCTCTTTTACGGACTTCAACTTGAACCCCCCGCTCCCCTCCTCGTCTGAGGTGGGGGTGTGCTTGAGTCCTTCTCCAGACAAAGTCTTGCCACATTGAGGACGGTGGTATGATATTCTTCCTGTACGATTAATTGAGCATTCACAGGTCACGAGTGGTGTAACACTGCACTACATGTTTACAATGTATTTGTATGTGTGACCAAGCTGTTTTTTGACCAACTTCTGAAGTTGGTCAAAAACAGCTGAAGTGCCCTGAAGTGCCCTTGAGCAAGGCACCTAACCCCTCACTGCTCCCCAAGCGCCGCTGTGGTTGCAGGCAGCTTACTGCGCCGGGATTAGTGTGTGCTTCACCTCACTGTGTGTTCACTGTGTGCTGAGTGTGTTTCACTAATTCACGGATTGGGATAAATTTCCCTCACGTCCTTATAAATGTAGTGTCCTCACCTCGCTGTCCAGTTGCCAGGCAGTCGTTCAGCACCACTTTTGCGGACTTCAGCTTGAACTTGCAGATGCTCCCCTCCTTGTCTGAGATGGGGGTGTGCTGGTGTCCAGTGGCCAAAGTCTTGTGACATTCAGGGCAGTGGTAAGACATCTTTCCTGTACGATTAATTGAGCATTCGGGATCAAAAGAGTATATATACTTATATATATATATATATATATTGATTGTATTGTAAAGTTCCTGAGCTAAGCGTAATGTCATCGGAGACTCCAACTCTACAGCTCCAGCTGTCACCTCGGGATGGCTTCAAATTGTGCTTTCAATGTATCTGCGCCTACTGTTCTACTGTTCTACTGTTCTACTGTTCGTTTATTTCCCAGAGGCAGTGATTGTCATTAGCCGATATTAATTGTGAACAATTACCGAAGTTATGAATCTGTTGGATAACCACATTTAGCCTACTGCGCAACATGAGTCAATTAATATCATGCGCAATGTGATATATCCGAAACATGTAGCCTAAGCTACCAAGCCTTCGCAAGGTTTGTATGATATCACTTAAGATTACCAGCAATGTTCAAATAGACCAGGTTATGGCCACCTTACACCAAACAACTTTGACAAGATTTGGGAAAGATTCTTGAAAGATTGTAGTCTTTTAACTAATACCCCCCATTCAAGCTTTACTCAAAAGACTCCAATCTTTCAAGAATCTTTCCCAAATCTTGTCAAAGTTTTTTGGTGTAAGGAGGCTATTAACCCATTTCACTTCTGTGTCTCCGTTTCCCAAACCACATTTTCTGATACAATCTTCTGCTGGCAAAAATGAGGTGTGGACATCTTAATGCAGTTTAAGGCTGATTTATGCTTCTTACTTGTGAGCCTATGTGAGTCAGCGGCAGTCATTCTCGCGTTCTCCTTTACAGCAACAAGACACAATTCCTCCAACTCTAGCCTCGCCCTTTACTAATTGTCTTCATATTTTTCCCCTTTTCAAAAAGTGTGATATTCATACTCAAGTCATTTGCGTTCTGTCTCCCTGTATTTTGGAGACTCCTCTGCAACACTAGCTGAGGGGCAGTGGTTGTCATGCCTAAGTAAAATGTGAACGATTATCGATGATATAATACTGCTATTACGATACTGCTTTTATTGCACAACTGAGAATTGGGCTATTAATCGGGTACAAGGTGCTGCCATCTATCCGAAACTGAAACATCTACCAAGCCTTCTATGGGTTTGCTGGGTTCATTGCAATGTTCCAATAAAGCATGTTAACCTATTTCATTTAGTTCACGTCTGTAGCCTACACCTTGTGTGATATCACTCAAGTCTTGCTTTAGTTAATTAGCAAGTTACCCTACTATCAGAAGCCAAAAATCTGACTCTCTCACTAGCTCAAAAATGCCGTCATGTAGGCTACTTTCTAAATATTCAACATAATCGGAAGCAGCTGCAATTGTAACAGGACATTTTGAAAGAGACCTGCTGCGTCTACTTTGATAAGCAGCATCATGAAACGCACTCATAGGGCTACACATATGTTTTGTTTAGCCTCAAACAGGCTTTGCCTGCAGGTGAGCACCTGGGAATGGTTGTGCATCGTGTCAGAAAATAGCAATTTGATCAGTGATCATGCATCATATGAGCGCAAGCTTGGTTTGAAACTTTCTGGGGATGGGGATTTTACACGATCCTTCATCACTGGGCTAGTGTGCCCTGCTGTGTTAATATGACCGTGCTGATGCTAACAGCTGCAGCTCCCTCAAATCTAGGTTCTCATGCATATTAGGCTAGCTTTTGCCGATGAAAATTAATGCAAAATAATAATAAAAAAAAAAACAGCCCTGCTCCTAACTGAAGAAACGTTTACGTTACCAACAACAACAAACTCAGCTTCACTGCTGCAAGTACAACGTTGGCTGTAATATGCTTCGCCATATTTAACAAACCAGCTAGCTTTGTGATAACAAAATCTTACCTTTTATGTGTTTAGTACACTGAAAGTTATCCACATATCAAACGATTAAATCCACAGTTATGGAGGAACTGTTTTGGGGAAGCAGTTGCACTTTATCCCACTTTTGCTGCCCTTTTAGAAATTAAACCACTTAAATCCATAGCCTAGATGAACATTGCGCATAACGTTACAACTATGTTGACATGATGATAAAGTTAAATGCCCAAGACACACGTCATAAAAGTTGTAGGCTACAAACACAAAAACTTAATCACAGCTTGTTCGTGGTGTAGCCTAGTGCTGATTGAAATGGGATAGGTTTATCTTGTATCAGGTTATTATGTGTGGAAAATTTATTGGGCTTTTTAGCCTCTTTTAATTTATTTCATAAGGAACTGATAAAAACTGAACAGCAGAAAAGCAGTCATAGTCGATACATAAATAGTTTATTATTATAATTAGGTTATGAATACTATTACTTTACTACTTTATTACTATTACTTTACTACTTTATTACTGTTATTATTATTATTCGGATGAGCCAATAATGTAAATCTGAGTCTGAAATGTTGGCTACAAACAGTCTATACTGCTGTAACTGCACTGCTGCAATTATGTAAGGGATAACGGCCGCCGAGGTGTCCTGTTATACGGAATTAATGGACGAGGGCGAGAGGCAAAGAACTCCCTAACGCGCAGCGGAGGAGTTGCCTCCTCCTGAGTCCATTAATTCAGTATAACTGGACACACCTCGAAGGCCGTTATCCCGCTTATCACCCGGTTGCCACTGCAAAGGAAACACGCGGTTCCGTTTAAAAAGAAGCTCACTAGTTCAGCTTGTTGTACAACTTTCGTGGGCCCTATAACAGTGATAGCATGGACAATTAGCTTGTTTACAGTTGATTCCATTGTTGCAAAGCTGCAACCAAAGATTCTAGAGCGCTGCAACCGTCGTCCTACTATAGTTGTTATAGTTACCATTAATAAGCATTGATATGGAACGGTGTTCTGTTATTCAGAATTAACAGACCCTTTCAACAAGGTAAACAAAAACAATGCTTGAACGTTCTATTTGGTTCCCAATCTACTTCCTCTGCATTAAGATAACATATGGAATGTTAAAAAGGAAGTCTTGTGGGGCCAACTATGATGCTGATAATGGAACTCTCTTGAAAGGGTCCATAGCCACCCCACCAGCCAATCAGAAAAGTATAATTGTTAACTTTCGGGAACTATCTCTATCTATAAGGCTCTGGCCTAGGTTAACTAGCCTAGTTTAAGCGATATTAGAGTTAGCGCACGTAACTGTTAACTTTAGTGTAGCCTAATCTCAGAGCCCGTTAAAAAATCTGAGGTTCCCCAAAACACCAAGCTAACACATGTCTCACCTGTCTTCTGTAGCAGCGGCCCAAGCTACACGTGTCTGGTCAACCATGAGGGAGAGTAATCTCATCGCCACCTACTGGTTGCGTTCCTAGAGTTTAGCGGAGTGGATGGGATTTTTTTTTTTTTTAGAAAAAATATACCTCGGTGCATATTGGGATCTTAATTTAATGCTTTCCATATGTTAGGCACTCGGATCCCCTCTATTACTTCTAGCGGTCATACCTCATTTTTAGGATCAGTTGAATTGTTTTGAGTTTTTGCCTTAACATGGTGATAATGAACTACAGTATGTGACGTTACAGGTTTGGGCTACTACGTGATCGTTGACTGTTTTCTCGATGCTCACCAGCTCAATCTCTTGAATTTTGTGAAAACTCTCTAGCGCCCTAGAGAGCAAGCTAATCTGGTTGTGCAGAAATCTATTGACATTGATAAAAACGTGCACATGTAAAATCTAGGCCTGTCAAAATAACACGTTTATTTCGATTAGTTAAATACAGAAATAAAAACACGTTTTAAAAAGAACGCCCAGACCAATACTGTTTACATCAATCAATCTTTCTGCAGTAAGGAATTTCCGTTGCCCACCATCTTCAAGTCTGAAGTAGCATGCAAAGCAATAATAATGCTAGCCGCCAGACTTGTCAAAGCTAAGTTTGCTAACGTTTTGCTGAGCCTACCCTATGACCGAGTAACTAACCGACAAACTCCCTTAATAAATTGACTACATTTGTTGCACACTTGAAAAAGTATGTAGAAGGTGGTTACATTTACTTCCATTCCACTTTGTTCCTACTATTTAGTTTATTTTCTTGAACTGCTATTTCTTATCCTGGACTGCCACCTACTGGATAGAAAATGCAACAACCTAGTAATTATGTGAATAAAAATCTACACGTTTGAATGGCCAAAAAACCTGATAAATCATAGGTGGTAGGCCCTATTCCACACATTCCGCACCTTGGTAGCCTACTCTGCACATGTCATTGACAGTGAGTGGTAACTTCAATCATTTGCATTTATCATGCTAAAAATCTGACCCAAAGAGAAAATTATCATAAATTATCATACAGGTTGAACTTTAAAGTATATAATGTTGGTTTGGCTGTTAATTGATTCACTCATCTGCCGAACTTGTTTTTAATAGCATAGCATAGCAAAAATGGATCCATGCGATTAATTTAGATTAATTAATCACAGAGTATGTAATTAATTAGATTTTTTTATCGATTGACAGCCTAGTAAAAACATGTAAATGTGGTAAATGTAGCATGACTTCAACTGGACTGCATGCATCACGCCACACTCCCCCCACCACCACAAAGGCCCATATATTCAATTAGATCAAAGACATCACATTATGCTCATGGAACTGTTGATATGTAGGCTAGTGGTTGCATTGCGGCCTGAGCCCATTATAAAAACAATATTTTACAGTAGTCAAATATAGACCTACAATTATAGGCTACCTAAAATTCCTACACCATCATGGTTCATGATCATTTATTTTTCGAGGGTGTAATTTCTCCATCTTCTGTTGGTATGTGATTAGGCCACCCACCCCTGTCCTGTACCCGAATCCAGCCAGAAATATTTACAGTAGCCTACTCTAAGGTCGCATAAGTAATGACGTTTTTAAAGGTATTTTAAGAAACTTGATATGTTGGCCAGACCTAATTACATGCATGTAGCCCGATGTAGTCTTAAGTATTTTAAACACTTGATTTAGCCGAGATATTTTGAAGAGGTGACTATGCTACTGGGAAGATATGAGTCACAGTTTGTTTCTCCCTATTCAAACTTTGGTTAAATAATTTAACCTTAAATAAATAAAGCAAACTGAGGACAGACGGGGCAGCATCGTGTCCACCCACCAATAAAACTACAACTCCAAGAGCGCTTGTCAGTGAAAGCGGAAGTTGAGAGGAAGAGATTGGCGCTGAACTATCCGGGCATCTTAGTCCTTCTTCCTTTCGCGCCGGTAGCAGGAGAACCGCGCGTCCATGTGCGCATTGCCTGGGATTTCATAGATCGTATAAGCTACTGAATCCGATCCACAGCACAGCCTTTAATATGGATCCTAACTCCCTGATCGAGGCCCTACGGGGCACTATGGACCCCAACCTCCGTGAAGCAGCGGAGAGGCAGCTGAATGAGGTAAAATCGCGAGATGGTGGCCCTTGCTAAAAGCAGGCCTCCAGCACCACAGCAGGACGGCATGGAGCCTGTATTGGCGAGATGGTGGCCCTTGCTAAAAGCAGGCCTCCAGCACCACAGCAGGACGGCATGGAGCCTGTATTGGCGAGATGGTGGCCCTTGCTAAAAGCAGGCCTCCAGCACCACAGCAGGACGGCATGGAGCCTGTATTGGCGAGATGGTGGCCCTCGCTAAAAGCAAAGGCTACTCAAGGCCTGTGCTGCTGAACTGGGGGAGCCACTGAAGCACATCTTCAACTTGAGTTTATGCATCGGACAAGTTCCAACACTGTGCAAGACATCATGTCTCACCCCCGTCCCTAGGAAGCCACACCCTAGTGAGCTGAATGACTACAGACCTGTCGCTCTAACATCACATGTGATGAAGACAATGGAGCGGCTGGTCTTAGGTATGCTCAGACCCCAGGTACGCCATGCACTAGACCCGTTACAGTTTGCTTACCAGGAGAAAGTGGGCGTGGACGATGCCATCACTTATTTTCTACACAGGACACATTCCCACCTGGACAAGGGGAAAAGTGCTGTGAGAATCATGTTCTTTGATTTCTCAAGTGCTTTTAACACCATCCAACCCCTCAGACTGGGAGACAAGCTCTTGCAGCGACCACAGTTCGTCAGACTGAAGAACTGTCTCTCTGACACTGTGATCTGCAGCACCGGAGCGCCACAGGGAACTGTGCTCTCTCCAATCCTGTTCACCCTGTACACATCTGACTTCTGCTACAACACTGAGTCATGCCACATGCAGAAATTTTCTGATGATACTGCAATTGTGGGGTGTATCAGGAACGGGCAGGAGGAGGAGTACAGGAGCCTGGTGGAGGACTTTGTGCATTGGTGCAAACTCAATCACCTCCAACTCAACACTTCAAAGACCAAGGAGATGGTGGTGGATTTCCGAAGGTCTAAGCCCGCTCTGCTACCAGTCTCCATTGATGGGGTCAATGTGGAGGTGGTAAGCACCTACAAGTATCTGGGTCTCCACCTGGACAATAAACTGGACTGGTCAGCCAACACTGACTCTACAAGAAAGGGCAGAGCAGGCTGTACTTCCTGAGGAGGCTGCGGTCCTTCAATGTGTGCAGTAAGCTCCTCAGGATGTTATACCAGTCTGTTGTTGCCAGCGTCCTCTTCTATGCAGTAGTATGCTGGGGTGGAAGCACAAGGAAGAAGGATGTGGGGCGAATTGACAGGCTGGTAAGGAAAGCTGGCTCTGTAGTGGGAGCTGAACTGGAGTGCATCACCTCAATATCTGACAAAAGGACCCTGAACAAACTGATCAACATCTTGGACAATGAGTGTCATCCACTCCACAGCACTATTGTAAAGCAGAAGAGCCTGATCAGCTAGAGACTTCGCTCACTGCCTTGCACAACAGACAGACTGAGGAAGTAATTTGTCCCCAGGGCCATTGAACTGCTCAATGCTTCACTTAAGGGAAGAGGAGAGATAGACTTCTCCGCATAGTCTGTCTGCCTCTCCACCCTCTCCATGTTTGGGTACTGTCTGTCCACTAGCCACTGTTCACCACTGTCTTACTGCCTCACTGTTTGCGTGCTATATTAGCACATATGCATAACCTCTCCCTCCATGCCACAGCCGGATTGTGGCCACACTTATACCTTTTCTTTAGTTATATATATATATATATCAGAGTTTTCGCTAGAAAAAAATGGTGCCGGCAGAGGTTTCATTTTGATGATATGCCGGTCAAATATCCTATTATCCCTTCTTAATTAGTCAAATTGAGGAAAACTGGAGACAGGCTATGTAGCTTAAAGAATGACATAATCAGGCTGTAGGCTATAGAATGCAACATGTTCATTAGCTTAACTTAAGCATGCCTAACAAGATCTAGCCAGTATCTTTTCATGGACAGCAAGAGTCCGCTTCGTTCGTTGTTTTAAATAGGCCACGTTGTTTGTTGCTGCTACGTTATCTCCAGTGGTGACTGTTTAACTTACACAGATGCGCACACACAAGAATGAGCGCTCACACCACTACCCCCTAATGCTATGCCTCTTTATTTGATAACAATAAATTAAGAAATGTTTCCTATTCTGGGAAATGTTTAGTTTCTTTTTCTTTCGGTCCGTGGTTCAATGATACCGTTTAATTGTGCCAAAAATTATCCGCGGACCAGTAATCGCCTCGTCGAAGAGGCCCTAACCCTGCAGATTATAGACAGAGAACGCATAGGCCTATTGGGTAAAGAACACTTTGCATGTCCAGAGTACACGGAGAATGACAGTGTCTTGGAGCGGCCGCACCCCCCGCAACTCCACTTCCAATGTCACTGATGGCCATGTTTGAACCGCCTCACTCATTTGTTTGTTGTTTAACATGGACGTTTTAAGCGTGCGCTTCCTATTTGATATGCAGCATAGGCTATGCGTGTTGTTTAGCTTACTTTTCAAACGGTAGAGCCTGTTCATATAAAAACATAGCCAGAGGACGTATAATATAGGCTTACATATTAAGGCTTATTCTCAAATTCAGATTGCGTTAGGGGACGGGATTATTAGCCAATTTCAATCGGACAATTTTTTTCCGGCCAATGTCCGGTAATTTGACAACAGAAACCCTGATATAATATATATATATATATACATATATATATATATATATATATATTGTATTACCTTGCCTACTCTCTGATATGTCCATATTTATTTTATACTGGTCTGTAGACTTTATTCTTGCACTGTTGGACTTACTCATTTGCACCATCACCATAACACTTACTCACACAGAGCACCTTACCTTACCTTACTATGCACAGAGAATCACAGGCTCAGTCCCTGCCTCAGTCATTGCAAACACCTCTTGATTAATCACCCACTATGTGGATACTGTTTTTAAAATTGATTTAGATTAAGTATTATTTAGTATAATTTGTATTTTAGTATATTTAGTATATTCTTTATCTAATACTGTCTTTATTGCTTAGTTGTGTTTTTTTATATTATATGCTTTTAATTACTTTTTTCTGCTGTTAGTGAATGTGTGTGTGATGTCTGTCTGTATGCTACTGAGACCTTAAATTTCCCCTTGGGGATCAATAAAGTATCTATCTATCTATCTATTTCATGGCCACCAGATGGCACCATTGCACTGCACTTTGCGCCTATTAGCTGATGCAAGCTATTTCATGGCCACCAGATGGCGGCATTGTACTTCTTGTCGGGCCTAATAGTTGATGTATTTCAAGGCCACCAGATGGCGCCATTGCACTGCACTTCCAGAGCCGTATATATGGCTGGTGTTGCTTACTGACAACCAAATGTTGCTTAGAAATATAGTATCCTGTATAAAATATTTTCATAAAAATGCAAAAGTAAATAAATAGATAATAAATGAATAAATGTATGAATGCATAAATAAATATGAGTGTTTCTTCAACATTATACATCCACAAGTTGACAGTCAAGTGTCCAAACTAGGGCTGTCAATCGATTAAAAAAATTAATCTAATTAATTACATACTCTGTGATTAATTAATCTAAATTAATCGCATATATAATTTTTGCTGTGAAAGTATTTTCAAATGAATCATTGAATAATCAGCATTAGTGACATTAAAGTTCAACAACTCTTTTATTATTATTTTCACTGTTCAAATAATGACCATAATAATCTATGACATGACCTAATATGCTGAGGAAAGAAATTCAAAAGTGCTTCGGGAAGAAGTTTTTTTTCTACATACATTGCATTTCAGGCCACAGATATAACCGGGGGACACAATGAAAATAAATTAACACTTCCCTCAATGTCAACACTTATTTCTTTGCATTGATGTGAGACTATAGAGTTGATGAACTCAGGTGATATGCAAATTCCTTGCTGCAGACATTGCAGAGGACTTTATTTTCAACACTTTATTTTTATCAACGCCATCAGGCCGTTTTTTAAAAGTAAATGTTCCAATCAATGATCCACGTTTTCTTCTCTCTCCTTTATTTTACAGTCTAATTTTTACTGACTAGAACGGCTCGGTCAAAGGTCATACGGAATCGATTAATCTGCACTCATTTTTTCTAAATTAATTAATCAAAATTAATCAGTTATTTTGACAGCCCTAGTCCAAACACATTTTTGAATCTGAGACTCAATCCCTCTCCTGCTCAAACAGAAGGTGTGCTGCATATCATTTTGCATTAGGCTGATTTTGTGATAACGTGTTTATTTTGCAGTAAATTGTAAATAGCCTAGTGTCATGCAGTTAATGGGATACTGTGCAGAGTCTGGAAGTTATGGTAGGCCAACTTGCTGTGAACACACACAGGTGAAGCTCCTGTTGACAGCTTCAGAGGGGACCCGCACCCTGTGAAATGCTCTCTCGCCCACTGCCGGCGGGACACTTCATACATCCATACACAATATACATCCTTCAACATTCTCTTGCCATAGTATGCTCCCTGTCAGGATATTCCTAATATTACTGCCTCAGGCAGAATACCCTAAACTCGTGACAAAAGGGGTCACATGACCTGAGCAAGCCGTGACATGGAGAGAGCAAATATTGAATGTATAGAAGAGCATACACATAATATATAAACATGTCATGTTAATCACTTCTATGGAATACATGTAGATTAGTATTCACTTCTAATACACATAATATATGAACATGTCATGTTAATCACTTCTATGGAATACATGTAGATTAGTATTCACTTCTAATACACATAATATATGAACATGTCATGTTAATCACATAAATCTCAGATCTCAGAAATTTAATTCAAAACTCAAACTGAAGTAAGCAAAGACGAACATTAAGCAAAAGAAAAGCAACCAAAACCAGTGCTGCAAATAACATTTTTATTTCCACAGATTCGCATTTTTCAAAACCAATGCCGCAAATAACATTTTTATTTCCAGATTCGCATTTTTCAAAACCAATGCTGTAAATAACATTTTTATTTCCACAGATTCACATTTTTCAAAACCAGTGCTGCAAATAACATTTTTATTTCCTCAGATTCGCATTTTTCAAAACCAATGCTGCAAATAACATTTTTATTTCCAAATTCGCATTTTTCAAAACCAATGCTGCAAATAACATTTATTTCCACAGATTCGCATTTTTCAAAACCAATGCTGCAAATAACATTGTGTACTCTCACAGCAGACATGTAACATTAATAAAAGCCTCAAAAAAAGAAAAAAAGGCTCATAGGACAGACTTCTCCCCTGTGTGAGTGCGCTGGTGTTTTCTGAGGTTAGATATTTGGGAAAAGTTCTTCCCACAGTCGGCGCAGCTGTATGGTTTCTCTCCTGTGTGGACGCGCAGGTGCATCTGAACTTCTGTCCCAGTGCGGAACCTCTTGTCACACTGGGTGCAGGGGTAAGGTTTCTCTCCTGTGTGAAGGCGCCGGTGTTTTGTGAATTCTGAATTACTCCTGAAACTCCTCTTACAAAGTGTGCATTTGTATGGCTTCTCTCCTGTATGTTTACGCATGTGTATGGTCAGACCTTGCTGTGTAGTGATGCCCTTACCACACTGAGAGCAGTGGTATGGTCTCTCTCCAGTGTTTTCTTTGTCACTTTTCCCCCCAGCAGAGAGACCCTTGCTACCGCTATAGGAGCGCCCCAGCTTCCCTCCTGTGTGAGTTCGCTCGTGGACTTTGAGATTGCTTGCACGGGCAAACTCTTTCCCACACTGCGTGCACTTGTGAGGCTTCTCTCCTGTGTGAATGCGCTCATGACGCCTGAGAGCTCCTATTTGTGCGAAGCTCGCACCACACTGAGCACAGTGATTTGGCTTCTCTCCTGTGTGGGTGAGCTGGTGTTTTTTGAGACCGCCACGCTCAGAGAAAGTGCCGCCACACTCGCAGCAGAAGAACCTCTTCTTTCCTGAGAATAAAAACAAAGAATATGTTTTAGTTCAAACATGGAAACGTGTTGGAAAGCCATTTCTGGTACCTTGGAAACGTGATGGAAAGCCATTTCTGGTACCATGGAAAGGTAAGAGTCATCTTGCTGTTGCTGTGGTGCTAGAGATTGGCATGGGTACTTTCCATAAGATCATCTCTCAATCCAAATCAAACCAGCTATTAGGCTAACTGAAGTGACAGCATCCAAATCAAACCAGCTATTAGGCTAACTGAAATAAAACCATGCCAATCTCTAGGTATGGTGAAGGGTATGTGACGATGTGGGGCTATTTAAATTCCAAAGGCCAAGGGAACTTTATCAGAATGCATAGTATCCTGGATCCATGAAATACGTAACTGCCTCTATGGACATTTAAAATAGGGGGGTGTATACTTATGTACCCCGCATTCAGGGTATCTGCACATTTAAAGACTTTTAAGACCTTTTCAAGACATCTAAATGGAAAAATTAAGACTACCACGGCAAAAAACAAACATCTTAAAACTGTTTTATGCAATATTTTTTTTCTACTAATTTTAACACCCACCCCATTTTGGATGTCTCCAGAAGTTATCCAAATATATTTTGGCGAAAGAAAATAATTGTGTGTGAAATTACCTTCACAGCTATAAATGCCCAATTTTAGGGTCTGGGCTGCTTGATTTTGAAGCTGGCTGTACATATCTGGTTGTGCTACTGGCTGACTGTTCTTGTGTGTGTGTGTGTGTGTGTGTGTGTGTGTGTGTGTGTGTTAATTAAAAAATTACCAAGTGTACCTATGTTATCCAGGAGACACTGTAAAATGACTTTTATGTAAGATCAATACTTTCCAAGATACAGCCAGTTTTACAGTTTGTTCAGCCTCTTTTTTTTGTCAAAGTTCACAAGCCCATAGCACAAGAACTAAACCATGTAGGAGGCTCAAAGTTTGCATGGGCCCTGGTTGAATTGACGTGGAATGACCCATATACTGTCAGCTGCCATTGTCCACAATGTATTTCTAATCAAGTTTGGTTTGTTTGTCTGAGTTTTCACATGGTACCAAGGGGGGGTGGGGCTTAGCGACAGGTCAATTGTGTTTAAATGTAGTAGCCTAAGGCAAGCTCAGAAGGGGGCTTAGCGACAGGTCAATTGTGTTTAAATGTAGTAGCCTAAGGCAAGCTCAGAAGGGGGCGGCAAGAGACTGGTAGCTTGAGAGCGACGTGTTGAGACCCTAAGGCAACAACTTTTCATTGGCGACAATATTAAACCAACCAACAACATAAAATATTAAGAAGAGCTCTTTAATTTCATTGAGTTAAATTGAAACAATGTCTTTAGTGTGCTCGTGGACTGACAGCCATAGGCTACTGGTAGGCAATTGTTATTCTGGCCATAACTTGAGGATTTACGGGGAGGCTAGGCCTATGTGATATGCCTCCGAATCGTGTGATGCGTCCGAACAGCGGCATCTGCTGGTTGAATGTCACTGCGCTATCTATCATTCGCCAAACATTCTAATTCAAAATTGCAGCCTAAATCTTACACAAAACTATGAAACAGGCATGTGGACTCGAGTCACATGATTAAAATCATGACATGAGTCCAAATGACTTCAGACTCGACTTGATACAATTTGGCATGACTTGCGACTCGACTTGGACTTGAATACTATTCACTCGAGACTTGACTCGACTCTGCCTCTTTTACTTGTAATGACATGTCCTGAGTCAAAAACTAAATTTCCTGATCGTGGACCAGTCACCCCAGAGACGCTTTCACTTTCACAACGGCTGGATGATAGAGAGACATGCAATTGCACCAAGAGCTATCCGTCCGGTCTGCATGAGAAACTAAATTTAAAAAAATCACATCGATCACGGCCAAGATTCTCTTATTTTGTCACCCGACTAAGTGGATTGCGTTCATCACCGCAATTCATTTTGAAATACATAAGGCGTTACAAAGTATTAAGCAATTAACGCATTTACCACGACAATCAGGGGACACCAGGATCACCACACAATCAGGGGAGACCACGCCAGGTCAAAAACATTAGAAAGAGTGACTGACCACCGTGCTGAGGAGTTCCATCCCCACCACGGGCCGTGCCGAGCCTCTCTCCCAATGGTGGTTTTGTGAACAGAAAAACTATATTCATCTTACACAAGTCCTTTGACTCAGAAATGTAAGTGTCAGGCTCAAACAGCACATATTTCATAAAAGACCCTATATCTCCATTTCTCGAAAAAAACAACAACAAAATGATGATGAAAACTAGCGACTGTTTAGCTTGGGTTTTCTGAGGAACAGAGGCATAAACGGTTTGTTCCCACTGAGAGCCATAGTATGTGTCCATAGCTATAACAGAGAATATGCTGTGGCTCTACAAAAATCGTCAACAATGATCTAGATTGCTGGCACTCGGGGCCAAAGCTTCGGAAAACAGCGCGGCAATGAAAATGAGTGGCAGGTCCCAGCTGGCTCGTCATCGTTGATGATGATCGATATCTCCTTTTAAACATAAGAAACGTATAAAAGGACATTTATGAAGGAAACAAAGACGAGGTTAGAGGAGATTGAGGATTTATCTGGTTCTCACTACTTTTATAAACTGTGAGAGCCAGGGTACTTTAACATACAGGCTGCACTCACTGTGATTTGGAAAATGAACAAGAATATTGAGTTGTCTTTGCCTTTGTGTAATGGAACTGGTGAGTCTTGAAGTCTTCAATAATTCATTTTAGGGCTGTCAATCGATTAAAAAATGTAATCGAATTAATTACATACTCTGTGTTTAATTCATCTAAATTAATCGCATATATAACTTAGCTGTGAAAGTATCTCAAATATTGAAATTCAAATGAATCATTGAATAATCAGCATTAGTGACATTAAAGTTCAAAAACTTGTATTATTATTTTCACTGTTCAAATAATGGCCATAATAATCTATGATATGACCTAATATGCTGAGGAAATAAATTGAAAAGTGCTTCGGGAAGAAGTTTTTTTTTCACATAAAAGGCATTTCACTCCCCTCAATGTCAACACTATTTCTTTGCATTGATGTGCGAACTCCGGTGATATGCAAATTCCCTGCTGCAGACATTGTAGAGGACTTTATTTTAATCAACACTTTATTTTTATCTGTCACAGTCCGGCCCAGAATCCCCACTTAGTCTGTGATCTGTCATGCCTCTGCTGTTCCTGGACTCCATTCCAGGTCTGTGATCTGTCCTGGCTCATGGTTGACTGACAGGGGAGCTGCCCAATCATCAGGGCTTGCGCTGTCACACCTGTTGCCACTCTCCTCGTCAGCCATAGCATTTAAGCAGTGCCAGGAGGAACACTCACGTCTTTCACACGTGGATTCTCGCGTATGCTCATGCTCTTTTGGATTACTGTTTTTTTGTTAATTCGGCTAAACCTTTTTGGAAACCTTCGCTTGGACCTTGTATTCTTTTGTTGCCAACCTATGCCTGTTCAGCCACGTGAGTCTTGTCTAGCCCTTTTGATTCATCTGCCTGTGTTTTTCTTGGCCTACTCGTGTACCGAACTTTTGACTAAACCTTGCCTGTACCTCTGCCGTATTTGGATTTTTTGACTGTGCACTGTTTGCCAAGTCCCTCTGCCTGGCTGCCTATTCCTGTGTTTTGTCATTAAAACCCACTTGATTTACTCTCTGCTTCCTGAGTCTGCTTTTGGTTCCACAGTATCTCACCTGGCCTCACCAGCCCTGACATTATCGACACCATCAGGCTGTTTTTTAAAAGTAAATGTTCCAATCAATGATCTAGGCAGCACATTTTCTTCTCTCTCCTTCATTGTACAGTCTAATGGTTACTGACTAGAACGTCTCGGGGTCAAAGGTCATGGAATCGATTAATCTGCGCTATTTTTTTTTTATCAGTTTTTTTTTTTCAGACAGACTAATTGATAGCAGGCAAATCTGTGGCCTAGCGCAATGAAATGCCATCAGTCAAATTATTACTCATCCTTACAGTGGACGCTGCAATTTGGAAAAACAATATATATATTTGCAGCTGTGCTGAGTCATGTAGCTATCTTTTGTCAGATTACACAGGTAAGCACATGCGTATATTACACAGGTATGAGCATGCATATATTATAAAATATTTCAAGACAGAAACATGTATTTATACAAAAACACTGTAGATTAGATTGTGTTAAAATTATGATCAATAGTCTAATAATGGCATTATTAAGAGTTGAAAAAGATGGCTGCGCCCATAATTGCTTAATTGCGTACTACGTTGGTCGATTTAATGTCGATTTTAAATGTTCTTACACACTTTACTGCATTACTGTTTTAATCCGGTCACCAATTTATACATTGCGCGATCTTGTTGTGTGTGCAATACAATGTAAAGCTTTGTTTTCGTGCTGGTTTGCTAAAGAGGCTATGTCGCTAACAATAAAAGTATCGAAATCGCAATTTTTGACTTGGTATCAGAATCACCGCCCAACCCCCCACCCCCAATTGTGTAAATCCCCCCCTATATGAAAACCTAAGGGGGGAATTCCCCCCCCATTTTGAAAACTGAATTTTAAGCCCTGATTTTGCATTGACATGTTCTTTCCGACTCGTCGTGTAGTGAAAACAAACTGGAATGCTATAGCTGAGGAATTGAGTCACATTCTCGCGTTGAGCAACTCGGGCGGAGGAGTGTAGGAGAATACTGGATAGTGGGATAATCTAAACTTCATTCACTCTCCGTGTGTAGATCAAGACAGGAGAATACTGGATAGTGGGATAACCTAAACTTCATTCACTCTCCGTGTGTAGATCAAGACAGGAGAATACTGGATAGTGGTATAATCTAAACTTCATTCACTCTCCGTGTGTAGATCAAGACAGGAGAATACTGGATAGTGGGATAACCTAAACTTCATTCACTCTCCGTGTATAGATCAAGACAGACTTGCGGAACAGGCTGCAGAGCAACAGTCTGACAGCCTGCATGAAAATAAGCATAAATGTTCTGCACTTGTAAAACAGTGCAATTACCAAAGGGCCCTTGAATTGTTCTTTTTAAAACCAATGAGGATGCCTGTAGCGATGCTAGACGTCAGCTCTGCCATAAGCAGTGACTGATTACCTTTGCACATTTTGAAATGTTTTGCACTTTCTTTTGCACTTCAGTGTTGTATAGTTTGTATAGTGTTTGTTAAAATTGCACACATATATTCACTGTTCTTGTTTCAGTTATGACGTTTAGCACTTTTTAACACAAATATTTGTAGTGTTGTGTAGTTTGTATGGTGTTTGTTAAAATTGCACATTGCAACAGCTATTTTAATAAATAATTGTTATACATAATTTTATAAATGTAGTGTCCTCACCTCGTTGTCCTCTAGTTGCCAGGCAGTCCTTTAGAACCACTTTTGCCGTCTTCAACTTGGCCTTGGAAACGTTCCCCTCTTCAGTAAAACTCTTGCCACATTGAGGACGGTGGTGCGACATCTTTCCTGTACGATTAATTGAGCATTCACAGGTCACGAGTGGTGTAACACTGCACTACATGTTTACAATGTTTGTTTACAAAAGTTGTTTTTTGATCAACTTCTCAGATTCAGCTGCTATGTTTCATTTTGGATTCCTGCAGGACTCTACACTTAATATATGTTTTACATGTTTACAATGTAAGCGTCTGCTGTTTGATTACTAGTGCATATTTGACCAATACACTATTACTGCCAGTCCCCTATTTCCACCCTCTTACATGTATGTGTCACTTAATATTCATTTCTTTACAAATCAAGACGGCGGATTCCTAAAGAAACGCCCACACCCACGCCATAAGTGTATCTAAATTAACTATGTACCGCCGCTATAGGAGCGCCCCAGCTTCCCTCCTGTGTGAGTTCGCTCGTGGACTTTGAGATTGCTTGCACGGGCAAACTCTTTCCCACACTGCGTGCACTTGTGAGGCTTCTCTCCTGTGTGAATGCGCTCATGACGCCTGAGAGCTCCCTTTTGTGCGAAGCTCGCACCACACTGAGCACAGTGATTTGGCTTATCTCCTGTGTGGGTGAGCTGGTGTTTTTTGAGACCGCCACGCTCAGAGAAAGTGCCGCCACACTCGCAGCAGAAGAACCTCTTCTTTCCTGAGAATAAAAACAAAGAATATGTTTTAGTTCAAACATGGAAATGTGTTGGAAAGCCATTTCTGGTACCTTGGAAACGTGATGGAAAGCCATTTCTGGTACCATGGAAAGGTAAGAGTCATCTTGCTGTTGCTGTGGTGCTAGAGATTGGCATGGGTACTTTCCATAAGATCATCTCTCAATCCAAATCAAACCAGCTAATAGGCTAACTGAAATAAAACCATGCCAATCTCTAGGTATGGTGAAGGGTATGTGACGATGTGGGGCTATTTAAATTCCAAAGGCCAAGGGAACTTTATCAGAATGCATAGTATCCTGGATCCATGAAATACGTAACTGCCTCTATGGACATTTAAAATAGGGGGGTGTATACTTATGTACCCCGCATTCAGGGTATCTGCACATTTAAAGACTTTTAAGACCTTTTCAAGACATCTAAATGGAAAAATTAAGACTACCACGGCAAAAAACAAACATCTTAAAACTGTTTTATGCAATATTTTTTTTCTACTAATTTTAACACCCACCCCATTTTGGATGTCTCCAGAAGTTATCCAAATATATTTTGGCGAAAGAAAATAATTGTGTGTGAAATTACCTTCACAGCTATAAATGCCCAATTTTAGGGTCTGGGCTGCTTGATTTTGAAGCTGGCTGTACATATCTGGTTGTGCTACTGGCTGAGGCTGACTGTTCTTGTGTGTGTGTGTGTGTGTGTGTGTTAATTAAAAAAAATTACCAAGTGTACAGTGGGCAGTGGTTCGACTTGGCCAGCGCGTGGGATCACGCGACTTTAATTTGTATTTTTCCAGTGACGCTTCAACGACGCTGCAACAACCCAAACAACCGGCAGATGTCTCAAGTGAGCAGGGTGTCTCGTAAAAAGAAATGGAGCCTGGAAACCCCTACACAGACTTCACTACAGACTTTAGCAGACTGGTTTAGAAATAATTTAATAGCCAGAAATATGCCTGCCCTAATAAAGAAATATTTGGTTAACTGCGAGTGAATCCCGTTTGCAGCCGTAGAAGAAACGCAGAACAAATTAAACATTCTGGTTTTCTCCGAGTGCAACGATGATAGACAGACATCATTTATGTCTAATCACAGAGTTACAGGCGATAAACGATTTTTGAAGTTTACTTCATTAGCGATTTTTGTTTTAGATTATTAAAGAGGTTTTCATTTAAAGGTTTGACTTCGTGCTTATTCAGTAGTATGTTTGTTTGTAATGGATGCAACCGCGAGCTACGCGTTAGACGGCAATGAGTTGTTAACAGACATGAACCAAGACATATAGCCCAGCAGCAATCTAGGGACAGTTCGTTATTTATTGAAGCCACCGGAGGAATTTTGAGTGCTTCAGTCAAAAGTTGCATGACCCTCCCTTGCCTGCTAGAAAATGTTCAATGACCCTCCGACAGAATTGTCAAAAAAGACATGACCCTCCCCTGCCAATTGTCGCTGTCTTCCGCCCGTGCTGCTTTGCGCCACAGCCACACACTGTGATAACGTTCTTAAATCAATCTTTCCCGTGAGCTTGCATGCTACCAGTCCTTCCTTTTCAAATGTGTTGCACCGGTTTGCACAATTTCACTAATAGTCATGTGGTTAATAATATGACAAATAATCCCTGTGCACGGGGACCGAAACAACAAATGCCAACTTTTTGTGTTTATCACGTATTTTAACTTTCCCCCGCTGTCTTGCCGTTTTAATATTTTCCCATAGAATATCCCATATTTTAATACTCACATTAGCCCTGCCATCGGGCCTGTCTCTGTGTTGCCCTGTTGCTACCCCCTTGCCCTTCCAACGAAACAGATGTCTTCAAATTAGGGTTGGGCGATGTCGCCCGGGGGGGGGGGGGGGGGGGGGTTAGTGTAGTAATCAGCCTATAGGTATGTCTGTACAGAAATACATTTATAATGTTCTACATAAAAAAATTTAAAATATATTATATAGGCTATACAGCCTGATGAAAGTGGACAGCTAAGAGAGACATACTGACCAGGCTACCGAAGTTGTGTGGAAGATCTAATTCAAGAAAATTGTTGTGAAAGACGGATAGACAATCAATCTGAACACTTGCGTGTGCACCAACCAGCGGAATATTACACATTGCCAGCCTTCGCTGGACCCAGCAAAAAAGCTACTTAAGACTACTATCGTGGTCACTCATTTAAAATCTTAGTACTATGCAGCATCCCACGTTATCAGGCCGTCTATGCTGATATGAGGGCGGCGGGAAGTGAAAGTAAAGGGCTGCGATCGCGCAGTCCAGGCTATATATAGGAGGGCGAAGTAAAAACACTTTTACAAATAACGAATCCCGATTACCACTCCGCTGCTGTCTGGGACTTTTGCTAAATGCATGAAATACAAGCCTTACAGTGAAAGACGGATAGGCTACCTTCTGATCCTATAATTAACGACAGAAATTGTTTATTTTAACACAGAGAAGGACGCATTTGGCACTCGCTGTAGCCTCGCAAAAATATTTGAGCGCTAGAATGTCCTAGTCGTAGCCTAACAATAATAAATCTATACTTTCTGCTAAAACATTAGGCTACATATTACGTCCAATGTAGGCTATAGGCAGAGGTGGAAAGTAACGAAATACATTTACTCACGTTACTGTATTGAGTAGTTTTTCTGTGTATTTTGTATTTTTTAAGTAGTTTATAAAATCGGCATTTTAAATTTTACTTGATTACATTTTGAGTGAAGTATTGTACTTCGCTACATAAAAAATCCCATCCGTTACTTGAGTAAAAAAAAAAAGTTAAGACTAACGAAAACAGAAAGGGAGAGAAAAGAAATCGCGCCCTAAACCACTAGCCTAGTGATAATGATCAGCATGTAGCCTACAACAGGACATGAATCAAGCTGGCGCCATGCAGTCTTTCTGAAAGTGATGGAGATGGAGCTGGATCACGAGATGCATCAGATTACATGTGTAGCCTAACCTATGAAAGTGTATTTTCCGCTATTTCAATGGGTTGTCTCAGTTCGTTTTAGCACTAATGATAGCTGTGATATTCAAGCAAACACCATGGGATTTCGTGTTTTGATGTTTGTGCTCACCTTTCTTTGGAAAGAAGTTTTTTAGCAGTTGTTTCCCCTCATTTTGATGTCTCTCTTTTTAGTAACCTGACTTGGCTTTCTTGGAGAAAACATTGCACCAGCAGCACAACAATTAGCGGTCCACTACTAGAGATGCTCAACTAAATAAACAAAAGATAGACTACCTTATGAATCGTGCAGGCGGACTAAACCATTTAGCTCTTTAGCAAGGGAGAGTGACCTTAAACAGTTTTCACTATGTTTTGTATACAAAATCCAGTCAGTCAAACTTTAAATTTCGTCTGACATTCATTTTGACATTTAATTTGGAAGTTAAAATATTCAGGTAAAATAAATATATGGTGGACATATATATATATATATATATATTTTTTTTTTTTTCAGTAATTAGCTTAAATTTCCAGTGAGTCTATTCGAAATTTTCACCACACATTATATTAACACACGTATAAAAAATCCAAACATAAGAGTTATGTGTATTAAAGTGGAATGACACAGGAAAAAAAGTACTGAACGTGCCTACTGAAATTTCTTCAATACTTTGTGGAAAAGCCTTTGTTTGTAAAGACAGCTTCAAGACATTTCCTGTATGACAAAACGTATTAGTCACAGTATCAGGTGTGATTTTGGCCCATTGTTCTAAACAGATTCCAGGGGTCCCTCTTGTGAATCCTGATCTTTAGTTACTTCCAGAACTGTTTAATTGAATTTAATTGAATTGGCTGCCTTCAAGTCTTTCTGGAGCTTACTCCGAGTGGTCCTTGGCTTTTGGAATTGACTATCCTTCTGACTCCCTGGTCAGAAATATTGCGAGGAGATCCTGCATGGCAGTGATGTTTCTTCCACTTGCAGATAATGGCTCCCATGCTGCTTACTGAAGATTCTGAAGTTTTGAAATGCATCTGTAACCAGTTTCATTGATATGTTTTGCTACAATAAGGTTGCAAAGGTTTTGGGAGAGCTTTTTGCTTTTATCCATCATGAAATGTTTCTTGTGTGACACCTTGGTAATGAAAAACCTTTTTATAGCCCATCAATATACTAACCAAGCTTATATTAATTTGCACAGATAGAAAGGATAACTACTCTCTAACTACTTACAGATTCCAGCTCGTTCCTTCCCTTTCCTTGCCTTAGTGCTTTTTCTTAGCTTGTTCAATACTTTTAACCTGTGTTATTCCACTTCATTACACATGACTCTACTTATGGATTTGTTTGGATTTTTTATGTGTGGATTACCTGAGTTATTACTAATGCCTGGTGAAAATGTTGTACCCCCCGTATTCCACTTTTCAAGGGCCCTCTCCTCCATTGGGGCCCTATACTTCCCACTCTCCCCCCCAGTTCGACGCCCTTTAATCTGCTGAACCTTCTGCTCGTTTCCAAATATAAAAAAACAACTCAACATTGGCCTCCCTGCCTCAGCTGCCTGTGAGGGGCTTTTCAGTTGGATTACTGTTCACTGCAAAGCGACGCAAGGATGAGTGCAACTAACTTTGAAAATCAACTACTGCTCAAACTTAAAGGAGAACTCCAGTGATTTTTCACATAGATCTCCATTTCTCAACGTCACCGAGTGCTGTCGGTATGAACAAAACTGAAACAATCGGTTTTACCTAGCTCGAGTTGCTGCAGCTACAGCGCTACACACTGGGAGCATGAACATGGCTGCCTTAGCTGCTGGCTGCAGCAACTCGAGCTAGGACCAAAGTCCTTTTCAGGCAAGTACCTCCACTCGGCAGCCATATTGCAACACTTTTTGGGCACTTATCGTGCATCTATTTCGGCAGAAATGCGTGTGCGTAAGGCTTCACGACACCAATCTTGCTCCAGCAGCGAGATCACAACAGATGATTGGCACGATGTCTTCACAGCACACCACATGATTGGCTCAATGTATTTTACAACACACCACATGATTGGCTCAATGTATTCACATGTCAACGTTTTGCCGCGGAAGGGTTGTGATATGTGTAGACAACTGACTAACCCCATGCATTACTATGGAGGATTTTTTGAGTGCTGTATCTCCTCATTAGAAAGTCTCTGGTAAAACTGGTGGTTCTGGACTCCCCCCCCCCCCCAAAAAAAAAAAAAAGTAACTAAGTAACTTTTACTTAAAGTACATTTTAAATGAACTACTTTTTACTTAAGTACATTTTCAGATCGGTATTTTAACTTGTACTTGAGTAATGTTTCATCAAGGTATTGGTACTTTTACTTGAGTACAATATTTTCGTACTTTTTCCACCTCTGGCTATAGGCCTGCGAGACATGTAGGCTACTAAAGGACAATTAGGCTACACATTCACGTCACAGTCAGGAATTATTTGAATAAGAGGGTAGACTAATAAGTCTTTTATTTTACAAGACGGTAGACTAATACGTGATAACTGTTTGGCTGACAGCCTTTAAAGTAGGCTCAATTTCATTTTCAGGGAAAGGATTTCTTATGTTTTAGCCTGTTACAGCAGGAATTAGTGACTGGCATGTGGGGGCGTGGCATCACGATGGTTGCTTTCCATAATGATGGTCATCACGATGGACCATCGGCACAACCCTACTTCAAATCATCCTTTTCCTTGCTTGAAGGTGAACTTCGAGTGATGTTAACCTATTTAAGTTTAACGGCGTGATTGTCGTGAGAGCACGATTCATTGGCGCTTGCATGTTCGGCCGTATGTCTACGAGCGCACCTGCCTACCATCAGGCTACTCAGCTACTAGAGAAAGAATTTCCCCTGTTTGTATGTTCACTCCAAGTTGGCCTACCATAACTTACCAACTCTGCACTGTAGACCCTAAACTGGCTATTTATATTTTTCTGTGAAATAAGCAAATGTATTTGTTCAACTGAAGCTGAATTATGCACTAGGCTACTTGGAACGTAACACATTTGACAAAGGACAGATGTATGTTGCTAGTGACAAAATATTAACTTTCAGTGTTTTACGATGTCTGTCATGGGGAAGTGTTTTTCCCCATGCATTTATTCTAGGCTACTGTCAGTGACTGCCGCGAGAGAAGCGGGTTCTGTGTGTCGTTCATTTCAGTGACTGACGTGAGAGAAGCGGGGTCTGTGTTGTGTTGCGTTGCGTTAATTTATTTTCAATTGGGCATGCCCTGCCGTACCGTCCACAGCTCTTCAGTTCCGACAAAGCCGAAATTACTCCTTTTGAAAAAATGAGTGCAGACCGCGCGTTTGTATGGTTATATTGCTTGACGGGGGGATCCCAAGCAGCTTTCAGCCATAAGGCTGCTTTGAGAACATTTCAATTCACCCGACACTAATGTTCAAAATGTTGAAAACTATTTCGGCATAGCCTATAAGCAGTTTAATTAAATATAATGTTAGTTGTAAACAAAACGGGCTACTTGGTGAGGCTTGGCCTCACAGATGCGCTCGTGCCTTAGATGGCAAGAAATCTTGCTCGTAAAAAATCATCATACCGCACATCGTGGCGGGTCTGTTATTTAACCTACTTACTGTAGGCTGCGCAAACCACAGGCCTTTATTTTGTGCAAGCCTGCATTCGAGGCAGGCCTTCTGTTGAAGAATTTTATATAAAGCCTGCGCTAACAGTAATCCTCCTGCCCCCGATACCACAGCTGTGGATAGTGTGGAATGTTCAAGTAATAACACAATCCAATGTGTGTCTCAATTGTCCCCCGCTGACCACCTCACATTTCTCTAGATTTTGCAACGACCTTACATGACACAATGCCATAAAATGCCAGTTTTTAGGACACAGAATAATGTTTGTAATGATACCAGTTAGGCCTACGTTTAACAGTAACATAAGTGTAATGAGCTATTCATTGTCGAAGGTGCATGGTGAAGTGAAATTCTTACTTTGGAAAACAAACATTTGCCGATATCATTGGATAGGGGATAGGCCTACTTGTTTATTTTTTACGTAGCCTACAATGGCCAGTTCAGACAAAGCCAAAATTACTCATTTTGAAACATTTGTATGGTTATATTGCTTGACTTAAATCCCAGAGTAGGCTACCGCACCCCACAGTGATGGGCCTAGCTAGCGGTCTTACGCGTTCAGTGTGGGGTAAGCTGAGAATTTAGCGGTATCACGTCTGCCTCTGTCACAGACGTGGGGAGCTGAAGCTTGGGATACAGTTACTACAGTAACACTATTTTATTTTACTTCTTATGGAATATTTTTTTTTCACTTTTATAAAGGCTTTGTTTGAATGCTGTTGGAACAAATAGTAGTTGATTATAAAGGCAACTTTCTGTTGCAATATTTTGTGTGTTCTGGACTGCAGGTAACTTGTTAAGCCAGTGGTTCTCAAACTTTTTCTTTCATTCCCCACTTTGATCAAGGAGGCATTGACTGATGATAGTGGAGATAACGTGTTATCCCGAGGCCTTTACAAGTCAGCATCTCCGACGGTAGTCTACCCTATTAAAAATATACGTTTTCGATGTCCCAAACGGAGAGCCATACTTTATTGTTTTAACGATCTCTATGCTACTCACCAAAATGTAGGCATGGGAACATGATGAACTATCCAACTGTCGTGTGTTAAATTATTGTGATTACGAGCCAGTGGTTTTCAAACATTATGCGTGACTCGGACATCTAACGAAATGCAACAGACTCATATCGTCCTCGCATTCGCAAAATAAGGAAATACAGACTGCTCAGATAACAGGTGTACCTCCAGTTATGCACGCAGCAGTTATCAGTCCCCTGTCCAAGAGTTCGAATCTGGGTTAAGCCCATATTTTGAGAAATGCTGAATAGACCACAACCAATTCCAATTCTTCAACACGGTCACCGTTAGACTAGAGGGGAGAAAGAATGGGGAAAGATCTGGGCACAGTTCTTCCATAGCTTCGTGCAAAGTAATAAGCGTTGTCGAGATGTTTGTGTGAATGAAACGAAGCTTATAGGCCATAGTGTGACATGCGTAAACCAATGGTGTAGAGATGACGCCACAGGGTTTTATTTAAGAGAGCCTACGTTTGTATGTAGGCAATTTATATTCACAATACTTAGGCCTACTAAAATAAATAGTATTTTATTTGTAATGGTTGTTTAGAGTAAAAAAAAAATTAAAAATCGGTAGTCGCAAGTTTACAACCGGCAAGTCGGTCGGACTAAAAGGGGAAAAAAAATAAAAATTTGGGTCGGTTCTAAATTGACAGGGTCGGTCGGGTTACGGCAAACGAAAATATGTTTAAGGATGGCCTGGCAGCGTTTTTTTGCGCGTCTGCAGAAGTTAGCCGAATATAATTCTGCGGCATAAAGCAGATGTATTTGTTTATTGTATAGAAAAATAAAAATGTCATGTCAAGCAGTCAATTGACTACATTGCAGTCAAGAAGTAGGGCAAATTAATTTACGAAACCAAAACGTGGGTCATAGTTGTCTAAGCCTCTATTGCGTAGCCTGTTAAAAACGTCGCAAGAGTTTTAAATCGGCAACGACATTGTTTTCTGCAGAAGTCTACCCAAGGCTACAGATTAATTCTGAACAGTTATTTCTCTACTGGCTCAATTATCACACAAGACACTGTTTTGATTTGCGTAGTTGCGTTACCCCAACACTGACAATAATGTAGACAGCAAATTTCGATTTCAATTTTCGTTACCACCGTGTAGTCAAGCCTTAAGCCATACCCAAGTAGCCTAAATCGAGGTAATGTTTAATTATGCATGATTTATTTTGTTATTGAATTCGTAGGCTGGGATTACTCTCGGCAACAATTATGTTTAATGGTAGATCCTGCTTTTTCAGAAGGGGCGGCAGGCAGAACGATGTACAGTGGCAGAGCGACGCACAGTGGCTGAAAGTGGTACTAAAGCTTCACGCAGCTTCACGCCTCGTAATGCACGAAAGAAGTGGTCATTTGAAAGCGATGCCCACTGTACCTATGTTATCCAGGAGACACACTGTAAAATGACTTTTATGTAAGATCAATACTTTCCAAGATACAGCCAGTTTTACAGTTTGTTCAGCCTCTTTTTTTTGTCAAAGTTCACAAGCCCATAGCACAAGAACTAAACCATGTAGGAGGCTCAAAGTTTGCATGGGCCCTGGTTGAATTGACGTGGAATGACCCATATACTGTCAGCTGCCATTGTCCACAATGTATTTCTAATCAAGTTTGGTTTGTTTGTCTGAGTTTTCACACGGTACCAAGGGGGGGGTGGGGCTTAGCGACAGGTCAATTGTGTTTAAATGTAGTAGCCTAAGGCAAGCTCAGAAGGGGGCGGCAAGAGACTGGTAGCTTGAGAGCGACGTGTTGAGACCCTAAGGCAACGACGTTTCATTGGCAACAATATTAAACCAACCAACAACATAAAATATTAAGAGCAGCTCTTTAATTTCATTGAGTTAAATTGAAACAATGTCTTTAGTGTGCTGGACTGACAGCCATATGGTACTGGTAGGCAATTGTTATTCTGGCCATAACTTGAGGATTTACGGGGAGGCTAGGCCTATGTGATATGCCTCCGAATCGTGTGATGCGTCCGAACAGCGGCATCTGCTGGTTGAATGTCACTGCGCTATCTATCATCATTCGCCAAACATTCTAATTCAAAATTGCAGCCTAAATCTTACACAAAACTATGAAACAGGCATGTGGACTCGAGTCACATGATTTGGACTCATGTCATGATTTTAATGACTTCAGACTCGACTTGATACAATTTGGCATGACTTGCGACTCGACTTGGACTTGAATACTATTCACTCGAGACTTGACTCGACTCTGCCTCTTTTACTTGTAATGACATGTCCTGAGTCAAAAACTAAATTTTCTGATCGTGGACCAGTCACCCCAGAGACTCTTTCACTTTCACTTCCACAACGGCTGGATGATAGAGAGACATGCAATTGCACCAAGAGCTATCCGTCCGGTCTGCATGAGAAACTAAATAAAAAAAAAAATCACATCGATCACGGCCAAGATTCTCTTATTTTGTCACCCGACTAAGTGGATTGCGTTCATCACCGCAATTAATTTTGAAATACATAAGGCGTTACAAAGTATTAAGCAATTAACGCATTTACCACGACAATCAGGGGACACCAGGATCACCACACAATCAGGGGAGACCACGCCAGGTCAAAAACATTAGAAAGAGTGACTGACCACCGTGCTGAGGAGTTCCATCCCCACCACGGGCCGTGCCGAGCCTCTCTCCCAATGGTGGTTTTGTGAACAGAAAAACTATATTTATCTTACACAAGTCCTTTGACTCAGAAATGTAAGTGTCAGGCTCAAACAGCACATATTTCATAAAAGACCCTATATCTCCATTTCTCGAAAAAAAACAACAACAAAATGATGATGAAAACTAGCGACTGTTTAGCTTGGGTTTTCTGAGGAACAGAGGCATAAACGGTTTGTTCCCACTGAGAGCCATAGTATGTGTCCATAGCTATAACATAGAATATGCTGTGGCTCTACAAAAATCATCAACAATGATCTAGATTGCTGGCACTCGGGGCCAAAGCTTCGGAAAAAAGCGTGGCATTCAAAGTGTTAAGATTAGTGCGGTCAGTTAAACGCGTTATTAACGGTGTTAACGTAAACCTATTTTAACGGCGTCAATTTTTTTAACGTGAGATTAACGTTCTTTTGGGTTAAACAAACTTTGTAGTTTTTTCACATGCTGTTGCAACAACTAGTAGCGTTAGAACAACTACAACACCACACTGGATTTAGCTAGACCGGAAACTAAACAATACGCACTGACGAATGGAATGGAACGTTGTATGTGCTGCACGTACATGCCCTCTTTTAGGGAAAAGATGACTGATATAATGGAAACCTATGCTGCATCAAAGTGGGGAGCGAAAAGGGCTTATAGTATACTTACTAAATCTTGAAACAAACGTGAATAAAAGCCACAAAATAAGGTTGGTGTAAGAGTTATCTGTGTGTTTATGGGATTAATGTGACCATGTTCCTATGGTTTGCTCTTTGTAGTTTACAGGAGTGTCACGAATGTATCGATAGGCACAGTCAAACTGCCCGTGGCTGACTATAACTAAGTTCAGCAAGCTTAACTTTACATGTCATAACATCAACTAAACATAAGTCACACATTCATTCTATCACTTGTAATATGAGCGTAGCCTATTTCCTACAACTACAGTAGGTGAGAATGGGCTATGTTATACTGAAGTTCCACATGCATGGGATATTATGGTAAGTGTACATGCTAAATGTGTTCTCAACATGGGGTATTGCAAACGAATTAGGTTGGTAATGTACATAGTTTCGACATGAGTAAGTTACATAAACATAATTCTTCATAACTGCCGTATTAAAAATAGATGTAACGTCAACGTGTGATTACTAGCGGTCTTTCCCATTGGAATCAATGATATAATATTAACTTGTTTTCCTCTAAAATGGGGCGTGATGCAGATTAAATGTATCTTTATGATGATGCCTTTACATAGCCTACTAACGGCGCATGCTGCACACACTTGTTTGGGCTTACGAGCCGGCCAAAGAGTAGTAGCCTAGGCTGACGCATTAAATGTGTGCTTAACTTTACATGTCATAACATCAACTAAACATAAGTCACACACTTTTTAAAAAACGTTGGCGCTGATGTGTGTGGCAAGCAGTGTTGCCAACTATTTCAAATGGAAAGTAGCTAAAGCCAGCTCCAAAAGTCGCTAAATGTCGCTAGATGACGTCACGCACTAATTTGCATATCAATTACATCACCAGGTTGTGACCCCCCCCCCCCCCCAAAAAAAAACGGTGACGGCCCTTTAATTCTGTACATCTTGTCATAGTATACACCAGAATGAGCATTAAGTGGCTGAAAATCAGTCATTTCCAACCTATTCCCAACTGCTGCCTTTGCTTGGCACAGCTTGAAGTCTGATTATAACTTCACCATAGGCTACACACAATTTAACCTTACAACAATGGCTATATTTTGGATTTATTTAGTTAATGTCACTCAGACAGACCGACATATTTTTTTTTCCCCTCAGCCGACAGTCTGTCCTGCATTGACAACATTGAGGCGACATAGCCTAAATGAATGCTTTAGGTTTTTCTAACTTGTATGCTCGATTTTGAACTATCTGCTTGTGAATGAAGTTGTAGCCTACTTTCCTTTGTTGAACGGTGTGGAAAGCGTGTCCCTGTTTCCCTGTCATCATGTCATTGCTCTCGTCTCGTTGACTCTGGTTGTAATCTCACCCGAAGTTGCTGCACCTTCCAATAACGTTGTCTGAGCTGTTAGATCTATAGAACATCTACTTCCGTGGATAACATGGGCTGATACTACATAGGCCAGTCATTACTTTTATAATCATGGGGCAACGCTTTGGGCAAACTCGACGTAGGCTAATTCACAAACGAAACAGGCATGAGACTTACACAGCACAGCCGAACTCACTGCTCACTCATAAGAGTAAAAAGGGACATTACATGCCATCACATCAGAGTCTCAAAAAGTCTCCAAGAACGCCAGAAAAAGTAGCTAGATTTGTCGCTAGTGGCTAGTAGTCGCTTGGGGGGTCTGAAATCTCGCTAAATATGGCGACAAAGTCGCTAAGTTGGCAACACTGGTGGCAAGAGACTGTAGGCCTATAAAATGGCAATGCACTCATGTTGAAAAGTTCCTTATTTTCAACTAAACTCAAAGATAATGAATATAGTATGAATATAATATTTTCTGTTTGTTATGCCCTTTATAATGTGTGTAGGCCTACATTTTGTGCATGCACTTCTGCGGTAGAATTTATTTCAGTTTATATCAGCTAAATTTCTGAAGAATATTGTGTTGCCTCAGGTCTGCTGCACATCTTTTGAAATTTGATTTGAAATAATCAAAACGTCTTAAAGTTCAGTTAATAAAGTAACTTGCTTTGCTTTCATTTGAATCCCAATCAAGATAACAATAAAGCAATTATTGTGTAATATGGACTCCTGGAAAGTTCAGAAATGCAAAATAATAGAATTTTAACCATATGATAAAATATGTGATTAATCGTGATTAACTATAGGAATTCAGCGATTAATCGCGAGTTAAGATCCAAGAGCACTAGTTAAGATCCAACTTGAACATATGCTACTCCATTTAATTGAGAATGCATCTGAGCACGCACGAGAGGGAGAGAAAATGAGTGGCAGGTTCCAGCTGGCTTGTCATTGTTGATGATGATTGATATCTCCTTTTAAACATAAGAAACGTATAAAAGGAAATCATGAAGGAAACAAAGACAAGATTAGAGGAGATTGAGGATTTATCTGGTTCTCACTACTTTTATAAACTGTGAGAGCCAGGGCACTTTAACATACAGGCTGCACTCACTGTGATTTAAAAAATGAACAAGAATATGAAGAGTTGTCTTTGCCTTTGTGTAATGGAACTGGTGAGTCTTGAAGTCTTCAATAATTCATTTTAGGGCTGTCAATCGATTAAAAAATGTAATCGAATTAATTACATACTCTGTGTTTAATTCATCTAAATTAATCACATATATAATATAGCTGTGAAAGTATCTTAAATATTGAAATTCAAATGAATCATTGAATAATCAGCATTAGTGACATTAAAGTTCAAAAACTTGTATTATTATTTTCACTGTTCAAATAATGGCCATAATAATCTATGATATGACCTAATATGCTGAGGAAATAAATTGAAAAGTGCTTCGGGAAGAAGTTTTTTTTTCACATACAAGGCATTTCACTCCCCTCAATGTCAACACTATTTCTTTGCATTGATGTGCGAACTCCGGTGATATGCAAATTCCCTGCTGCAGACATTGTAGAGGACTTTATTTTAATCAACACTTTATTTTTATCTGTCACAGTCCGGCCCAGAATCCCCACTTAGTCTGTGATCTGTCATGCCTCTGCTGTCCCTGGACTCCATTCCAGGTCTGTGATCTGTCTGTGCCTCTGCTGTCCCTGGACTCCATTCCAGGTCTGTGATCTGTCATGCCTCTGCTGTCCCTGGACTCCATTCCAGGTCTGTGATCTGTCTGTGCCTCTGCTGTCCCTGGACTCCGTTCCAGGTTTTCCCTCGGTCCTGGCTCATGGTTGACTGACAGGGGAGCTGCCCAATCATCAGTGCTTGCGCTGTCACACCTGTTGCCACTCTCCTTGTCAGCCATAGCATTTAAGCAGTGCCAGGAGAAAGCTTTCTGAACCAGTGAAGCTTTCAATCCAATTGTATCGAAAAAAGGTTCAGTACTCGAAGCTTCAGAACTCTGCTGGTGAAAGTTAAGGATAGCATTGTGTCACGAAGTGTTTCAGACATTAGCCATGAATGTCTTTGAGTCGAAGATGAATAAATGTTGAGCATGAATTAATGGAGAAATAAATAATGTCATAAATAGGCCTAACTAAGCCTATTTTGTACCCTGCATAAATACAAATGGAATTGCCTTCTCTACAAAAACAATAAAGGTAATATTTTGGCTGTGAACATTTCTTGTATTTGTAAATAAATACATCAATTTAGGAGGGAGATGAATAAAGAATGGGCATGCACATTGCACACACATTTCTGTGATTATATTGAGTACGTAGCTTAGACCAATTGTAATCTGGGTTGTGTTGTAACTGCGATTCAGTCCTGCACACGCCTGGACTCGAACCCGCGAAACAGACGCACCTTAGAACGGGAGTCGAGCGTGCTGATAATTGAGCTAAAAGCCCGGGCTATAAGCTTTCGTGTCAGCAACACTATTGAGTCTGTTGGCTCTCCTTTTTCAACAACCCACAACGGCGCCCCCCGTGTCGCGCAACTTTAATGCTTTGAATTAAATTTCGAAGCAGTCACGTGGGTGTGTGTGAAACAAAGCTTTGGACGTCACTGATCACGTGATTATCACAAAACGAATCAAGCTCCGATACAAAGCTTCACTCCAAATTGGTTCATGTCTTCAATACACGCTTCGAAGCAGGGGGTTCACGGGTAACATCACTACCGAAGTCTGTTTCTTGGACTTGTTAATTCGGCTAAACCTTTTTGGAAACCTTCGCTTGGACCTTGTATTCTTTTGTTGCCAACTTAAGCCTGTTCAGCCACGTGAGTCTTGTCTAGCCCCTTTGATTCATCTGCCTGTGTTTTTCTTGGCCTACTCGTGTACCGAACTCTGCCTGTTTTTGCCAGTGGATTTTGACTGAAGCCTGCCTGTACCTCTGCCGTATTTGGATTTTTTGAGTGTGCAGACTGTGCACTGTTTGCCAAGTCCCTCTGCCTGGCTGCCTATTTCTGTGTTTTGTCATTAAAACTCACTTGATTTACTCTCTGCTTCCTGAGTCTGCTTTTGGTTCCACAGTATCTCACCTGGCCTCACCAGCCCTGACATTATCGACACCATCAGGCTGTTTTTTAAAAGTAAATGTTCCAATCAATGATCTAGGCAGCACATTTTCTTCTCTCTCCTTCATTTTACAGTCTAATGGTTACTGACTAGAATGGTTCGGGGTCAAAGGAATTGATTAATCTGCGCTATTTTATCAGTTATTTTTTCTCTCAAATTAATTCAAGTTTATTTATATAGCGCATGTCATACAGAGGTCATTCAATGTGCTTTACATAAACAAAACCAAATAATAACAAAAGCATAGAAGGGCAATATAGTCAAATAATAGTTCAAAAGGTAAAGATCATAAAAAAACACAAGGTAAAATCATTTAAAAATAGAGAATGATTAAAATTCTTTTCAAATGATCAATTTTTCACAGGAATTTACTAACGTAGCCTATCTGACGATTCTTCTCGTTACCATTTATTGTAATCATTAACCATTACCTTGACTTCCCTCATGAGTCGCCACTGGCAGACAGCCTAATTGATAGCAGGCAAATCTGTGGCCTAGCACAGTAAAATGCCATCAGTCAAATTATTACTCATCCTTACAGTGGACGCTGCAATTTGGAAAAACAATATATATTTGCAGCTGTGCTGAGTGTCATGTAGCTATCCGTTTTGTCAGATTACACAGGTAAGCACATGCGTATATTACACAGGTATGCGCATGCATATATTATAAAATATTTCAAGACAGAAACATTGAACATATTTTAATCTGTATTTATACAAAAATACTGTAGATTAGATTGTGTTAAAATTATGATCGATAGTCTAATAATGGCAGAGTTGAAAACAAAAATGGCTGCGCCCATAATTGCTTAATTGCGTACTACGTTGGTCGATTTATTGTCGATTTTAAATGTTCTTGCACACTTTACTACATTACTGTTTTAATCCGGTCACCAATTTATACATTGCACAGTCTTGTTGTGCGTACAATACAATGTAAAGCTTTGTTTTTCGTGCTGGTTTGCTAAAGAGGCTATGTCGCTAACAATAACAGTGACTAGCCTGCCCCTCGTGGCTCGAGAAAAACGTGACGGCACTTGTTGAAATTGAAATAGGCGAAAATGCCAACATACTACGGACATGTAAGGCTTGCAACAACGGAGTTGACTTGAAATGTTAGTGTTTGTAAAAAAAAACATTTTTATTATGATCAGGGCCTAAATTTCACTGCGGGATTGCGGGTATTGCGCATAATTTGTTCAAGACCCGCATCTCTAGTCACCATAATGCGAGAAATTCCCGCATACATAATTTTACAGCCTGTCTGATGACGTTAATCTAATCATGAAGTGGCGTGAATGCGGTGCTATTGACAGGACAGATCATCTACCGAGTTGAATTGAACATAGCCTCATAAAGACGCAGACACACACACACACACACACACACAGAGAAAGAGAGAACCACTTTGTGCTTACGCAAATAGGCTACGCAACCATGGCAAACTTTTACATCTGGAGAGAGCTCATTGGTAACTATCCTGCTAGCTCAGTAATGCCAGTAATGCTCACTAAAATCATTAGTGAACATTGCAAAACACTTAATCCCAGAAAGATTGTCTTCGACTTGTTAGTTTTTTGAACAATTATTTTATCTAATGACATAAGACATAATGAATTGCATCCACATATCCTTACGCTCTATGCGCAACTTTTAATCACTATCCTAAAACCGTCAGGCTGAAGGCTAATTACTCACGTATTTCTTAAAGTGACAGGCACTCAATTACACACATCACCAATGTGCACTCAATTAGACCTACACACCACATTAAAGATATGCCTAAGTGTAATAGTTTAAAAATCAATATGAAGGATTCAAATGACTGAATATGTTTAGCAACTAGTAAAATACTATACATTATTAACTAAATACACTATATGAATTAAAAAAGATATGAAATAGAAACATATCACATAAGCAATCATTTTCAGTGTGTGTTGAGAGAGTAAAGCAGAATCTAGGATGGCCACTGTTGTAAATGATCCCACTACAGTATATATTACTGATGACGTCAGGGTGGTGGGGGCCCCCAAATCAAGTACATTTTTAAGAAAGTATCGAAGAAGTACCGAAATCGCAATTTTTGACTTGGTATCAGAATCACCGCCCAACCCCCCACCCCCAATTGTGTAAATCCCCCCCTATATGAAAACCTAAGGGGGGAATTCCCCCCCCATTTTGAAAACTGAATTTTAAGCCCTGATTTTGCATTGACATGTTCTTTCCGACTAGTCGTGTAGTGAAAACAAACTGGAATGCTATAGCTGAGGAATTGAGTCACATTTTCGCGTAGAGCAACTCTGGCGGAGGAGTGTAGGAGAATACTGGATAGTGGTATAATCTAAACTTCATTCACTCTCCGTGTGTAGATCAAGACAGGAGAATACTGGATAGTGAGAATCTAAACTTCATTCACTCTCCGTGTATAGATCAAGACAGACTTGCGGAACAGGCTGCAGAGCAACAGTCTGACAGCCTGCATGAAAATAAGCATAAATGGTCTGCACTTGTAAAAGAGTGCAATTAACAAAGGGCCCTTAAATTGTTCTTTTTAACACCAATGAGGATAGCCTGTAGCGATGCTAGACGTCAGCTCTGCCATAAGCAGTGACTGTGATTACCTTTGCACATTTTGAAATGTTTTGCACTTTCTTTTGCACTTCAGTGTTGTATAGTTTGTATAGTGTTTGTTAAAATTGCACACATTAATTCACTGTTCTTGTTTCAGTTATTATGTTTAGCACTTTTTAACACAAATATTTGTAGTGTTGTGTAGTTTGTATGGTGTTTGATAAATAATTGTTATACATCATTTTATAAATGTAGCGTCCTCACCTCGTTGTCCTCCAGTTGCCAGGCAGTCCTTTAGAACCACTTTTGCCGTCTTCAACTTGGCCTTGGAAACATTCCCCTCTTCAGTAAAACTCTTGCCACATTGAGGACGGTGGTGCGACATCTTTCCTGTACGATTAATTGAGCATTCACAGGTCACGAGTGGTGTAACACTGCACTACATGTTTACAATGTTTGTTTACAAAAGTTGTTTTTTGATCAACTTCAGATTCAGCTGCTATGTTTCATTTTTAATTCCTGCAGGACTCTACACTTAATATATGTTTTACATGTTTACAATGTAAGCGTCTGCTGTTTGATTACTAGTGCATATTTGACCAATACACTATTACTGCCAGTCCCCTATTTCCACCCTCTTACATGTATGTGTCACTTAATATTCATTTCTTTACAAATCAAGACGGCGGATTCCTAAAGAAACGCCCACACCCACACATAAGTGTATCTAAATTAACTATGTACCAAAAATGACATTGTACAGTGACTCGAAGAGCTGTAAACAGTGTTGTAAGGCTGCGTGTACAAATCCGCTTGAAGCTCCAGTGGAATTTTGAATTGCAATGAGAATTCTTGGTCTAACCGTTGATGTGCCGTGTGAAAGGGTGGAAATAGGCAGCCATCAGCCCAGCACTAAACTCTGAGTGTGGTAAACAAAATCAGATATTTCAGGCAGTAAAATCCCCAGTAAGAACCAAACCAGATTTTTTTCAAATCTACACACCAATGGCTAGTAAAAAAGGTTTATTTATCAAATGTTATTTTGAAGTATTAAAAAACATCATTGTTTTAGAATTTTCGAAAGTAAGAGGCAGTGATTGGTGGTTTTACTATAACTAAGTAATGCTTTACTGGTCTCAGACTGTTCAAATGAATAAGTAATTAAGTAATGTCTTACTGGTCTCGGGCTGTTCAAATGAATAGGTAGGTAAGTAATGTCTTATGTTATGTTTATCCGACATGCTTGGTTTTTACTACAGGTAGGCTACTAATCTTTCACCAGCTTGCTGTTATTTCCATAGGTAAAATAATGTTAATGTTTGTCTAAGTTGAGTGATGGAGGCTAGTTTGATTGTTGGTGTAGTTGTGAAACATAAACACGGTTATACTGAGCAAATTGATAACAGCACTGTAATTGTGTCTGTCGACCGTCATCCCATTGTGTTCTGATCATACTGACAGGAGCTAAGTTAGTTAGCCACAACACTAATGTTCGCTAATGCGATGGATTACTGATGGAAGATATAGGACACTTGTCTGCGATGCACCCTAAACACCAGGCTAGGGCACTTATGCTTGCTGCAGTAATTAGGCTTTTCTGCTGCTGACTCACTCAAAGTCTGTGGCCCTGTCAGCTGCTTCGTAAAATGTTGCACGAAATAAATGTGAGCAACTGAGCTTTCATTCCCAAACACTCACTACATTACATTTGGCTGACGCATTTTTAGCCAAAGTGACTTACATATGTCAACTATATTATAAGGGATTACATTGTCCCCAGAGCAACATGGGGTTAAGTGCCTTGCTCAAGGCCACAACGGTGGAAGCCGGGAATTGAACCGACAACTTTCAGACTAGGCTACTGCACACTAGCCCAGCTCCTTAACCGCTACACTACCACCGCCCCTAAGATGAACAGCCTGTAAATATACAGTTATACTTGCCCTGCACTACAAGTCCATATGGACAAGTAGCTGTAATATTATAGTGTGCAAACCTCCACAACCCAACAGTATTCTAACAATAATGCTTCAAGTGGGATTTGAACTCTCAACCTAAGGACTAGGCTATGTGCAGTGCCAAGTTTGACGTTGTTTGAATTAGCAGGCCTAATGCATGTATGGTTAAATAAATCAGTAAAAGCAGCACACATTGGCTTTCTCCACTCTACTACCCCTCCACACAGCACACAATGGCTTTCTCCACTCTACTACCCCCTCTGCACACTCTACTACCCCTCTGCACAGCACAGGGCAAGACGGGGTGGGAGCAGAGACTGAGGGGGCAGCAGAGTTTTGGCAGCACTGAATCATCACGGCTCAAAATGCAAGATGTGTAGATGTTCGTCATGTCCGACATCAACAATTAAGGCTCCCTGTATGCAGTTTGCATACCAATATAGCCAATATAGCATCTAATATAGCCTAAAGCTATTTGTGCAGCATCACTGTTGAAAAACCTTAAACTTTCTGCCCATGGGTCAAAACCAGTGAGCAAAACAGCAGCAGAGCACCCAGGGTACATCCCCAGCGAGCAGACAGCACTCCACTCTGGGACGTTCATTCTCAATCATTGCAACATGTGTGGAGGGATGGATTTGAAATGTAGTCGAATCTAATAACATTTTATCCTGGGTGGCATGATTGATTGTACTGTAAAGTTCCTGAGCTAAGCGTAATGTCCTCCTGTGCATCAGAGACTCCAACTCTACAGCTCCAGCTGTCGCCTCGGGATGGCTTCAAATTGTGCTTTCAATGTATCTGCGGCCTACTGTTCGTTTATTTTCCAGAGGCAGTGGTTGTCATTATACAACAATTGGGTTCTATGGAGCTATTTATTTGTTTCTGATTGGCCGAGAGACGTTCCATGAGTTGGAATATCCCTGGACATTTCAACTCAGACTTTGCACAGCTAATAATAAATCACTCCGCGATACAATGCCAAGATTTGACACAATGTTCTCATCCCAGCTCTCCACTATTTCAAGCAATGGGTTACTCCTTAGCAAACCATAACAAAACAATGCTTCACCACATCTGTGGATTAAGCCACACAGTCAACTTAATGTAAGTAAGATACACGAGAATGCTAATTGTTCTCAGCATTGCCAGCATAGTGTATTGTGTATAATATGATTGTCACTTGGAGGAGACGTGTAGATAACTAACGTTAGCATAGTTAGCTAACCGCTGCTAACGTGCTAGCATCGTCGCGTCAGGCTGTGCACAGTAGTGTAACATTTATTCACCATAAATTCATAAAGTTGAGTGGTTTTGCAATGTAGGCTGTTTCCGTTTTTTTGCAGTACCATGTCCCTTACATGACATGGCCCAGTGTCCTTGTAACATGCATGTAGCAAACCTAGATATGAATGTGATTTCAGCCAGACTTACACGTAAACCACAAAGACCAGTAACGAGGGATCTGGAATGTTGGTTACCTAGCAACCAAGACGCTGTCTATTGAAAAGGGAACTATTTTTTGATGCTTAAGAACGATGTCGAAATTAACATTTTTAAACAATATTGGGGTGTTTTCAGATTATTTAGTTTGTGGTAGAATTGTTGTATAAAAGCAATATAGCAGTCGTGATCGTGGGATTGATCATGGATATTCCCACGGCTGTTGTTGCCTGCGTCACTCGTATCGAAAAAAGGTTCAGTACTCGAAGCTTCCGGCCTCGTGGCTACGGCCGAACACCCGTGGGAATATCCATTACCAACCCCACTCTCACTCGTGCTATATTGCTTAATTAGCCTATATGAATTGTTTACAATTATTGAAGTTATGAATCTGTTGGATAACCACATTTAGCCTACTGCGCAACATGAGAGTCAATGAATATCATGTGCAATGTGATATATCCGAAACATGTAGCCTAAGCTACCAAGCCTTCGCAAGGTTTGTATGATATTACATTCAAGCTTTACTCAAAAGACTCCAATCTTTCAAGAATCTTTCCTAAATCTTGTCAAAGTTTTTTGGTGTAAGGAGGCCATTAACCCATTTCACTTCTGTGTCTACGTTTCCCAAACCACATTTTCTAATACAATCTTCTGCTGGCAAAAATGAAGTGTGGAGCAGCAGTTTAAGGCTGATTTATGCTTCTTACTTGTGAGCCTATGTGAGTCAGCGGCAGTCATTCTCGCGTTCTCCTGTTTTAGAATTTCTGAACAAAAGTGGTGATAATTGGGGGTGTTACGATACCTCGGTTACGGTCTCGTTCAGTATGTAACACCCCCAATTATCACCACTTTTGTTCAGAAATTCTAAAACAAAGATGTTTAACACTTCAAAATAACCTTTGCTAAATGAACCTTACATTTTCAGTAGCCATAGGTGTGTAGATTTGAACAAAATCTGGTTTGTTCTTAACGGGAGCATTTACTGCCTGAAATAACCGATTTTGTTTACCACGCGCGGAGTTATAGTGCTGGCCTGATGGGTCGCCTATTTACGCCGTTTCAACGGCACATGGACGGTTAGGCTAGACCGGGAATTCTCGTCATGAAATTAAAATTCCACTGGAGCTCCAAGCGGTTGTGTAGGCCTACACGCAGCCTTACGACACTGTTTACAGCTCTTCGAGTCACGGTCAAATGTCATTTTTGGTACATAGCTAATTTAGATACACCTATGCGTTTCTTTAGGAGTCCGCCGTCTTGGTTTGTATAGAAATGGATATTAAGTGACACATACACGCAAGACGGCGGAAATATGGGACCGACGGTAATAGGGGGAGTTCCGATAAGTAGACTGATGCGCGGCCTCTTCGTGACAAACGAAGCCAGCAACATTAACTTCACTAACATTTAACATTCATTTACAATACTAGAATAAGGCTTGGTTAATAACTAACTTTCCGAGAACCTAGACCGTTTGATAACATTAGACTCACCCTCGGTTACGTTCAGCCTGGCACGGTCTTTGTTAACCAGGTTAAGCGACATTAGCGCACGTAATGTACACGTATCTCGGTCTCAAATTGGTCCAAGCTACTACTTGACCTTTGACTGTTTTCTCGATTCTCACCAGCTCAATCTCGTGAATTTTGTGAAAACTCTCTAGCGCCCTAGAGGGCAAGCGGTCTAATCTGGTTGTGCAGAAATCAATTGACATTGATAAAAACGTGCATGTAAAAACTAGGGCTGTCAAAACAAGATGTTAATTTCGATTAGTTAAATACAGAAATAAAAACACGTTTTAAAAAGAACGCCCAGACCAAAACTGTTTACATCAATCAATCTACTTTCTGCAGTAAGGAATTTCCGTTGCCCACCATCTTCAAGTCTGAAGTAGCACCTCAATGCAAAGCAATAATAATGCTAGCCGCCAGACTTGTCAAAGCTAAGTTTGCTAACGTTTTGCTGAGCCTACCCTATGACCGACTAACTAACCGACAAACTCCCTTAATAAATTGACTACATTTGTTGCACACTTGAAAAAGTATGTAGAAGGTGGTTACATTTACTTCCATTCCACTTTGTTCCTACTATTTAGTTTATTTTCTTGAACTGCTATTTCTTATCCTGGACTGCCACCTACTGGATAGAAAATGCAACAACCTAGTAATTATGTGAATAAAAATCTACACGTTTGAATGGCCAAAAAACCTGATAAATCATAGGTGGTAGGCCCTATTCCACACATTCCGCACCTTGGTAGCCTACTCTGCACATGTCATTGACAGTGAGTGGTAACTTCAATCATTTTCATTTATCATGCTAAAAATCTGACCCAAAGGGAAAATTATCATAAATTATCATACAGGTTGAACTCTAAAGTGTATAATGTTGGTTTGGCTGTTAATTGATTCACTCATCTGCCAAACTTGTTTTTAATAGCATAGCATAGCAAAAATGGATCCATGCGATTAATTTAGATTAGGGCTGTCAAAATAACTCATTAATTTCGATTAATTAATTTCAGAAAAAATAACTGATTAAAAAAATGAGTGCAGATTAATCGATTTATATGACCTCTGACCCCGAGCTGTTCTAGTCAGTAAAAATTAAAAAAGAAAACGTGCTGCCTGAATCATTGATTGGAACATTTACTTTTAAAAAACGGCCTGATGGTGTTGATAAAAAAATAAAGTGTTGAAAATAAAGTCCTCTGCAATGTCTGCAGCAAGGAATTTGCATATCACTGGAGTTTATCAACTCTATAGTCGCACATCAATGCAAAGAAATAAGTGTTGACATTGAGGGGAGTGTTCATTTATTTTTATTGTGTCCCCTAGGTTATATCTGTGGCCTGAAATGTCTTGTATGCGAAAAAAAACTTCTTCCCGAAGCACTTTTGAATTTATTTCCTCAGCATATTAGGTCATATCATAGATTATTATGGCAATTATTTGAACAATGAAAATAATAATAAAAGAGTCTTTAAACTTGTCACTAATGTCACTAATGCTGATTATTCAATAATTCATTTGAATTTAAATATTTAAAATACTTTCACAGCAAAAATTATATATGCGATTAATTTAGATTAATTAATCACAGAGTATGTAATTAATTAGATTTTTTTATCGATTGACAGCCTAGTAAAAACATGTAAATGTGGTAAATGTAGCATGACTTCAACTGGACTGCATGCATCACGCCACACTCCCCCCACCACCACAAAGGCCCATATATTCAATTAGATCAAAGACATCACATTATGCTCATGGAACTGTTGATATGTAGGCTAGTGGTTGCATTGCGGCCTGAGCCCATTATAAAAACAATATTTTACAGTAGTCAAATATAGACCTACAATTATAGGCTACCTAAAATTCCTACACCATCATGGTTCATGATCATTTATTTTTCGAGGGTGTAATTTCTCCATCTTCTGTTGGTATGTGATTAGGCCACCCACCCCTGTCCTGTACCCGAATCCAGCCAGAAATATTTACAGTAGCCTACTCTAAGGTCGCATAAGTAATGACGTTTTTAAAGGTATTTTAAGAAACTTGATATGTTGGCCAGACCTAATTACATGCATGTAGCCCGATGTAGTCTTAAGTATTTTAAACACTTGATTTAGCCGAGATATTTTGAAGAGGTGACTATGCTACTGGGAAGATATGAGTCACAGTTTGTTTCTCCCTATTCAAACTTTGGTTAAATAATTTAACCTTAAATAAATAAAGCAAACTGAGGACAGACGGGGCAGCATCGTGTCCACCCACCAATAAAACTACAACTCCAAGAGCGCTTGTCAGTGAAAGCGGAAGTTGAGAGGAAGAGATTGGCGCTGAACTATCCGGGCATCTTAGTCCTTCTTCCTTTCGCGCCGGTAGCAGGAGAACCGCGCGTCCATGTGCGCATTGCCTGGGATTTCATAGATCGTATAAGCTACTGAATCCGATCCACAGCACAGCCTTTAATATGGATCCTAACTCCCTGATCGAGGCCCTACGGGGCACTATGGACCCCAACCTCCGTGAAGCAGCGGAGAGGCAGCTGAATGAGGTAAAATCGCGAGATGGTGGCCCTTGCTAAAAGCAGGCCTCCAGCACCACAGCAGGACGGCATGGAGCCTGTATTCGCGTTATTGGCGCAGCTTCCACCAAATGTCAAGCCTTGACTTGTCAGTTAGCCTCTTTAATGACCAACATATACATTATTACGCATGTATTTGCATTTGATGTTGTAACTTTACACCTGCATATGGAAACAATCGGACCATGTCAGAGGCTATGAATCCATTCTCCCTTCAACCCATGTCCGCTAGCCAGCTAACGTTACTGTTTTCAAACGTGGAGTTTAGCATTTGCTACGTAGCTAGCTTGATACGTAGCAGGAAATCTGACATCCAGCACACTGAAGTCGCTCATCGAGCGTAATGTCGTAATATTCCCATTACATTTCACATCAGATCAGAACACTGTGCTAACGGACTTGTAATTTCACAGTTTGTTGGCGATTGGGTTTATAAACCGAATGTTTAATTATTGACTCTTCCATCTCGTTAGCATAGCCTGCTAAAGGGCTAATGTTAGCCAGAGGTTTTACGTGTTGCAAACGCGAACAAGTTAGCTGACCGCTGTCTTCACGTGTCATGTGCTTAATGCGGTAACGTTAATGTTTGTCACACATCGGCGGGTCTGGAATGTACCCTCTATACATGGTTTATTTGCTCTCGCACTGTAGTTAGTTACCGACGCAGTCCGTGATGACTGTCATCAATAACATTAAATGTTATGTGGTTAGAGCTTCTACCCAGTCAATATTTTGTTTATGTAGACAATTCCTAACCAGATACATTGATGTCCAACTTGAAGTTAGCTGAGCTATCTTGGCCACTAATTTTAGAAAAGGCATGGGATCAAACCGGACCACTGGCGTTGACCGGGCTATAGTGATGCATGTCTGTCGGTAACGTTGATTGAAACGAACCGGTTCTACTGTCCAGTTTATTTGGTCTTTCCGGGAATGATGCGGAGAATTAGTCAGCATGTGTAGACATCCGTCATGCGCGTGCCAGATGGAATTCGGTGACACCGGGGGGGGCGCTTTCCGCGCGCTCAGATCGCCCTCTGACCTTTGCGATGGAGGTCATGGGATGCAGAGCGCGCGCGTTTCTAAAAGTGCTACAGATGTGAAATAATTTATTGTCTGATATAAAGGGGATGGAATGCGGACAGCGTCCCGGTGCGGACAATGGTCGTTGAACGCGCTCGACCTCAGCGTGTAACGAATTGACCGTCACTAACTCTGATTGATAAACGTTATCGATCCTTTGCGATATCACACGTTAGGAAAGTACTAGCGATTTTGTGTAACTATAACCGATGATTTGTTTTGGGGGCTGGGAAACAGAAAGTGTAATAATAATGTCAGTTGTCATTTCTCATCAATAATTCTCCTGTTCTCTGATGACAGTCCACATTTGGGAAATGGATATGAGCCTTATCCATGGGGATCCGAGTTTGTGTGTTGAGTAGAGCTGTGAGGGTGATTAGGTTTTATTATCATTATGATTATTTGAATTTCCTCTTGGAGATCAATAAGGTATCTATCTATTTATCTATCTATCTATTTATCTATCTATTTTTTTTAGGTGTGTATGAGTGAGATGAAAAGTGTGTGATTGAGTGAGTGACAGAGGGATGAGTCACGTCATGAGCTAAGTTCAGCTGTGTGTCTGTGCATCGTACTTTCATAAATCATGCAACACATTCTACCTTGTCTGTGGACATTGTTATTTGCAAAGCCAGTGCTGGGTAAACAAATAGAGTGTGCGACAGAGGGAAAGTTCTTTGATGTTGCTTTAAACCAGTACAAGTGTGTGAGAGTGTGACTGGGACAATGAAGCAGGACTTTTGTGACCCACACACCTGTGTGAGCAACATTGTTTTGACACACACACACTCATTCCCTGTTTCATGGCTTCAGGGTCATTGGGCTATTTTTGCATTTACCATTTTCAGTACTGTCACCAAAGACACACACTCGGTGTTCCATCACTTTTGGTGTTCTACTAGCGTGTGTTCTTCTAGCGTGTGTGTGTGTGTTCTTCTAGCGTGTGTTCTCTCTGCGCCTCAGACGTGGGAAACTTGCTCTACCTGTTCAGCTACTTGGGAACAACAATAAGATGTTCCACACACAACACATACTGTAACACACACACCCCACATAGTGTTACTCCCCCCCCCCCCCCCAACACACACACCAGCTTTAGTTCATTAATGAGAAATTGTACAATTCTGTACACTGAAGTAGATAGGCCTCACATTCATCTCATCTTTCCTAACGATCCGCTAGCTGCCTGCCTGCCCCATAAGCAGGCCGTCAAAAAAATGCGTCTCTGTAGGCAACCTAGGCTCCGAGATCTGTACACAAAAACAATTGCTTCCAACAAGTGTTGGCAACCACTCAAAGGCAAAATAAACCATTTCAACCAATAACAGACGAGATGCGCGTTTAGGAGAGTTTCAATTGCACGGGAGGGAGGGGGAGGGAGTAGCGAGCTAGCTCTCTGTTTTGTTTGAACGTCAGCAGAAGTGACGTATCCCGCAAACTGTAAACAGAGTCTATCTGCGGAAAACACCATTCTATACGTTTTCAGACGTAGCTTGATTTTCACCTAGCTAAACATTTTTGTATACTAGAGACCAAGTAGGCTACATTGTTGGTACAATTTGTGGCACACACGATATGAATTTTATTTGCAATACAGTTGAGCCTTCTGGAGTTTCTTATAAAATGGCTGATGAACTATAAAATTGACTTTGAGTGTAAAGGTACCGTAAATCCTTTAATATAGGCCCGGGCCTTTATTTTACTCAAGTGCAACGCGGTCCAGGCCTTTATTGGAAGGAGATCAGAATTAGGGCCGGGCCTCTATTTGAGCAAAACAGACTACCAGTGGAATGAATAAAAACGAGATTTTGTGTCTATTTGAACTTATAAAATAGTAGGTTCATGTATTCAAAAAGTACAGTTACCATAACATGATTGTATGCATACAGAACATTAACAACAAATACTGCTAATTCAGGCTAAATCCCAGTGTAGAAATACGGTAACAAAAACATAGCAAACACAACGGTAGTGCATTGGAAACACTTAAAGCGTAACTTTCGCCAAAGTGCACTCTAGGGTGTTTTTGTGATTGTACCCGAGTCCAACTTTTGTTT
>NC_055976.1:31809984-31852484 GCF_018492685.1 Alosa sapidissima | reverse complement strand
ACTTACAGCTGCTTGTCAATTTTGTTACATCATTTTATTGACTCTGACACTGAATGTTTGCAAAATTCCAATGTAAATGGAAAAGTGTTTTCCAAGACTCAAAAGTTCACAAATTGAATCCAATTCTGTCATTGCCATCTGCCATTGAACCAACAAAGAAAATGCAAAAATAGAGACTTTTGTGTAATTGTTCCATATTTTGTGTAGTCATTCTATATCAGAACCCCTGACATACATTCCAAATAGTCTACAAGAAACCTCAAAGTGTTTCCTAGAGACCAGGATTATGCTTCTACACCAAGAGGTTGCCACACAGTAAGCCTTTTAATGCATTATGGGTAACCAGAAGTCCTATAGGGAGTTTCCATAGGGCATTTTACAAAACGCATGAGCATACCTTGGCAAATAATGGTCTAAAGTAATCATATTTCAACCAATATTTATCTACTTTAAGATACAGATTCACAAGACCTGTTACCTCAGTTGTGTTTCCCAGACAAAATAAATGACCAAGAGGGCCGAATGTGGTCATTTCCAGAGATGTACAAAACCGCCTAAAAAAAAAAAAAAAACTATCATTCTACCCTTTGCCATTCTCTGACAGTTCATCACACAGTCAATCTATTGGTACCAAAATAATCTGCAAGGCCTCTGCTTTCAAAAGAGTTCAAGCTCTTGAATATAAGTGAAAGTATGTGGAAACGGGGCCATTGTTCATAGGCGGTGTGCATTGTTTCCCACAGAATTGAATTCTATTTGTGGTGGTAGGTTTGCAGAATTAACTCGAATGCAACAGTTTTTAACAAATTAGCGCAGCCCGGTTATGATTCTAACCAGATTTAAGCACAATTTAGTACAATCATTGTGTGGTGGTCAATGTTGATATTGTGGTGGTCAATGTTGATGTTGTGGTGGTCAATGTTGATGTTGTGGTGGGCCGCCACACATAAGTCCATGTATGGGCAACACTGGCGGTGTGCAATTTCGAGCAAAAATACCAAATAGGAGTGTAAGTGTAAAGATTTAAAACCCATGTAGGGGTTCGCTTATCGATGCACTTGCATCTTTAACGTTCAAATTGGTTACCAGTATGTACTGGTGAATCTTTACACCCTTACCCAGGTATGCCAGTGCCATTTGCACAGCAGGTTTGACCGCTGATGCTTGATTAAACTATTGAGCCCCCCAGTGAACTCTGCCCAGTACCTGGGGTGTTGGTATCAGAGTCATGAGACACCACATCTGCCAGTAGGCTGTACTTCGGCTCGTTGCAGCTCAAGAAGCATTGCCATAAGAAGCTCATTAGGCCTGCTTTAATGTCAAGGTGTGTGTGTGTGTGCAGGTATGAGAAGCTTAGGTGTGTGTGTGCAGGTATAAGAAGCTCCTTAGGGCTGCTTTAATGTCAAGGTGTGTGTGTGTGCAGGTATAAGATGCTCAGGTGTGTGTGTGCGCAGCTATAAGATGCTCAGGTGTGTGTGCGCAGGTATAAGATGCTCAGGTGTGTGTGTGTGTGCGCAGCTATAAGATGCTCAGGTGTGTGTGTTCAGGTATAAGATGCTCAGGTGTGTGTGTTCAGGTATAAGATGCTCAGGTGTGTGTGTTCAGGTATAAGAAGCTCCTTAGGGCTGCTTTAATGTCAAGGTGTGTGTGTGTGCAGGTATAAGATGCTCAGGTGTGTGTGTGTGTGTGCGCGCAGCTATAAGATGCTCAGGTGTGTGTGTTCAGGTATAAGATGCTCAGGTGTGTGTGTGTGTGCGCAGCTATAAGATGCTCAGGTGTGTGTGTGTGTGTTCAGGTATAAGATGCTCAGGTGTGTGTGTGCGCAGCTATAAGATGCTCAGGTGTGTGTGTGTGTGTTCAGGTATAAGATGCTCAGGTGTGTGTGTGCGCAGGTATAAGATGCTCAGGTGTGTGTGTGTGTGTTCAGGTATAAGATGCTCAGGTGTGTGTGTTCAGCTATAAGATGCTCAGGTGTGTGTGTTCAGCTATAAGATGCTCAGGTGTGTGTGTGTGTGTTCAGCTATAAGATGCTCAGGTGTGTGTGTTCAGCTATAAGATGCTCAGGTGTGTGTGTTCAGGTATAAGATGCTCAGGTGTGTGTGTTCAGGTATAAGAAGCTCAGGTGTGTGTGTGTACAGGTGTAAGGGCTGCTTTAATGCTCAGGTGTGTGTGTGTGTGTGTGTGTGTGTGTGTGTGTGTGTGTGTGTGTGTGTGTGTGCAGGTATAAGATGCTCAGGTGTGTGTGTGTTAGTGTTGCACGGTGTATCGATACTAAAAAGGTATCACGATGCCTTCACGCAAAAAACGATACGATTTCCGACGTTTCCGACGGTTCTCTGGGATTAAGCGAACCTTCCTTCATCAATGAATTTTGACGAGACATAACGAGCTGTAATCATAGGGTGCTAACGTGATGAAAGCGCAATGTTCACGCCAGAATAACATTACCATAACTTATAAACAATCTATTTCATGTTCGGTCAGTACTACTGGTAATATTTGTCATGGCATGTAGACTGCAATTTGTTTAATAATGATTGCCCAGATGTAGGATAGGCTACCCGAAATGCGCTAATTAAAGCCCACAGCATATAATACCACCAAAGCGTGTTGAGTCCTAATAATAATAGCGGCTTATTGTTACGTGGTAGCAAATCATGTTATCAAAGAAATAGACGTAATGTAGGAATGCACACAGATATATTGCAACAGGTAGGCTAATGGTGTAGGCCTACAGTATCTGACGAAGACCTGAGTGGTTGGAATGTCGTACTTGTACACTGGGCGCAATGAAGACTATCCTCACATTTTTCCCCTATGCAACTGTCAAAGAAATCCCATGAACACGGGAAGGCCTAGGGTAGCCTATACTGTACATAAGATGGCCTAAAGATTAGGCCCCTCTGCATAGCATTCAGTGATTTGCATGCAGTAATTTCAACAATGACCTTGATCTAGCCTAGTTTGGCTACTTTATTGGCAAAACACAACACGATGTAAATGAACTATAACAAAAAATAAAGGACTTAATCACACAAAGTAGGCCTACTATTTTACTGACTATAAAAATAATAATTATGTAGGAAGTTTAGAACCCAGAATTGACCTGCACACTACAAAAGTGCACCGAATTCAACACAAATGACTCAATACACTTGGAGGTATGAGTCCTTTCTTTTCCAGATATCTTAGGATTTCGCCGTAGTATCGTTTCAGTATCGAGCATCGTGATATTTATGGCAGGTATCGTATCGAAGTCATAATTTTGGTATCGTGACAACACTAGTGTGTGTAGGTATAAGGGCTGCTTTAATGCTCAGGTATGTGTGTGTGTGTGTGCAGGTATAAGATGCTCAGGTGTGTGTGCAGGTATAAGATGCTCAGGTGTGTGTGTGTGTGTGTGTGTGCAGGGATAAGGGCTGCTTTAATGCTCAGGTGTGTGTGTGTGCAGGTATAAGATGCTCAGGTGTGTGTGTGTGTGCAGGTATAAGATGCTCAGGTGTGTGTGTGCGTGTGCGCAAGTATAATATGCTCAGGTGTGTGTGTGCAGGTATAATATGCTCAGGTGTGTGTGTGTGTGTGCAGGTATAAGATGCTCAGGTGTGTGTGTGTGTGTGTGTGTGTGTGCAGGTATAAGATGCTCAGGTGTGTGTGTGTGCAGGTATAAGATGCTCAGGTGTGTGTGTGTGCAGGTATAAGATGCTCAGGTGTGTGTGTGTGCAGGTATAAGATGCTCAGGTGTGTGTGTGCAGGTATAAGATGCTCAGGTGTGTGTGTGTGTGTGTGTGTGTGCAGGTATAAGATGCTCAGGTGTGTGTGTGTGTGTGTGTGTGTGCAGGTATAAGAAGCCGGAGGAGCGGCAGCCCCTGGTGGCGGCGATGCAGATCTTCATGCCGATGCTGAGGGAGCGTTTCATCCAGCTGCTCCCAGATGCCTCCAGCGACTCTGTCCTCATCCAGAAACAGATCTTCAAGATCCTCTACGCCCTCTTCCAGGTACGGACACACACTGGGAGTGTGTAGTAAAGTATCGGCTCTGGAGTTTATTAACAGACTGTATGTTTTCTAATCTTTCTCTCTCTCATTCTGTGTGTGTGTGTGTAGTATAACTTGCCTCTGGAGCTCATTAATAGACAGACTCTGACCGATTGGATGGAGATTCTGAAGACGGTGGTGGACAGAGACGTTCCTCCAGTAAGCAAACCTCTCAATCCCTCACTTCCTAGATCTCTCTGTCTTTAGATCTGTCTGGACCTCTCTTGCTTGTTTCCAGATCTCTCTAATTCTCTTGCTCTCTAGATTTCTCTCTGCTTTCTAGATCCCCCTCTGTTCTCTAGATTGCTCTCTCTCTCCATCTCACTAGCTCTCTACAGCTCGCTCTAGATCTCTCTCCATCTGATCTGTCGCTGTCCAGATTTCACTCGTTCTCTAGATCTTTTACTCACTGTCTACATTTCTCTGGCACGTTCTCCCTCCTTCCTCTCTGACTGTGTGTGTGTGTGTGTGCGTGTGTGTGTGCGTGTGCAGGAGACGCTCCAGGTTGACGAGGAGGAGAGGCAGGAGCTGCCCTGGTGGAAGTGTAAGAAGTGGGCTCTGCACATCCTGGCCCGCCTGTTTGAGAGGTAAACATCTAGCTCTCCTCTCTCCTCCTCTTTCTGTCCTCTCTTCTCCTCTCTCCTCCTCCTCTTCCTCCTCCTCCTCTCTCCTCCTCTTTCTCCTCTTCTCCTCCTGTCCTGTCCTCTCCTCCTCCTCTCTTCTCCTCTTCCTCCTCCTCTTCCTCCTCTCTTCTTCTCCTCCTGTCCTGTCCTCTCCTCCTCTCTTCTCCTCTTCCTCCTCTCTTCTCCTCCTCCTTTTTCTTCTCCTCCTGTCCTCTCTTCTCCTCCTCCTCCTCCTTTCCTCTCCTCCTCCTCTTCTCTGTCCTCTTCTCCTCCTGTCCTTTTCTCCTCTCCTCTTCTCCTCTCCTCCTCCTCTCTTCTCATCCTCCTGTCTTATCCCTCTCCTCCTCCTCTTCTCTGTCCTCTTCTCCTCCTGTCCTTTTCTCCTCTCCTCTTCTCCTCTCCTCCTCCTCTCTTCTCATCCTCCTGTCTTATCCTCCTCCTGTCCTCTTTTCTCCACCTCTCTTCTTTCAACCCCATCCTCTCCTCTCTGGACCACCATTATGAGTACACACACATTGCTCCTCTCCTCTCTTCTCATCCTTTCCTCCTCTCTTCTCATCCTTTCATCCTCTCTTCCTCTGTTGCTCCCTGTAGCATGGCTGATTTGTTGTTTGTTGCCATAGGTACGGTAGCCCTGGAAACACCACCAAAGAGTATGCTGAGTTTGCAGAGCTCTTCCTGAAGGGCTACGCAGTAGCCGCACAGCAGGTCTGTCTGTCTGTCTGTCTGTAGGTCCTGTTGAAGGTGCTGTACCAGTATAAAGAGCAGCACTATGTAATGATACTGTATTTCTGTGTGTGTGTGTGTGTGTGTGTGTGTAGGTCCTGTTGAAGGTGCTGTACCAGTATAAAGAGCAGCACTATGTGGCTCCACGTGTTCTGCAACAGACACTCAACTACATCAACCAGGGCATTGCTCACGCTGTTACCTGGAAAAACCTCAAGCCTCACATCCAGGTAAACACACACACTTAAATTTCCCCTTGGGGATCAATAAAGTATCTATCTATCTCTTACACGTTTGGAACAGCAGTGGTTTGGAAGTGGTTGGGACAGACCCCAACATGGCCATGTGCCTCTAGTGTTCCCCTGCAGGAACACCTGGACATCTTTAGGTGCAGGAACACCTGGACATCTTTAGGGGCAGGAACACCTGGACATCTTTAGGGGCAGGAACACCTGGACATCTTTAGGTTCTGCTGTAGGAACACCTGGACATCTTTAGGTTCTGCTGTAGGAACACCTGGACATCTTTAGGTTCTGCTGTAGGAACACCTGGACATCTTTAGGTTCCGCTACAGGAACACCTGGACATCTTTAGGTGACAGAGATCCTGAAGAGGATCTATTGAACCACATTTTTTATTTCTATCTTTGTTTGCATCCCTGTGTGTTCCGGGGGAGAGTTGAGGCCCTACTTCTGACCGGTGCTTCTCTTTGGCGCTGCACTAGTGCTTTATAGTGCTGCACTAGTGCTTTATAATGCTTTATAGTGCTGCACTAGTGCTTTATACTGCTTTATAGTGCTGCACTAGTGCTTTATACTGCTTTATAGTGCTGCACTAGTGCTTTATAATGCTTTATAGTGCTGCACTAGTGCTTTATAGTGCTGCACTAGTGCTTTATAATGCTTTATAGTGCTGCACTAGTGCTTTATACTGCTTTATAGTGCTGCACTAGTGCTTTATAATGCTTTATAGTGCTGCACTAGTGCTTTATACTGCTTTATAGTGCTGCACTAGTGCTTTATAATGCTTTATAGTGCTGCACTAGTGCTTTATACTGCTTTGTAGTGCTGCACTAGTGCTTTATAATGCTTTATAGTGCTGCACTAGTGCTTTATACTGCTTTATAGTGCTGCACTAGTGCTTTATACTGCTTTATAGTGCTGCACTAGTGCTTTATACTGCTTTATAGTGCTGCACTAGTGCTTTGTAGTGCTGCACTAGTGCTTTATGCTGCACTAGTGCTTTATACTGCTTTGTAGTGCTGCACTAGTGCTTTATACTGCTTTATAGTGCTGCACTAGTGCTTTATACTGCTTTATAGTGCTGCACTAGTGCTTTATAGTGCTGCACTAGTGCTTTGTAGTGCTGCACTAGTGCTTTGTAGTGCTGCACTAGTGCTTTGTAGTGCTGCACTAGTGCTTTATAGTGCTGCACTAGTGCTTTATTGGCCAAGTGGAAGACGAGATAGTGTTCCGCACCAGATGTTGGGTGTCCCAGGTTACAGAGTGTTCCGTACCAGATGTTGGGGGTCCCAGGTTACAGAGTGTTCCGTACCAGATGTTGGGGGTCCCAGGTTACAGAATGTTCCGCACCAGTTGTTGGGGGTCCCAGGTTAGTGTTCCGCACCAGATGTTGGGGGTCCCAGGTTACAGAGTGTTCCGTACCAGATGTTGGGGGTCCCATAGCCTAGCGGCAGCAAATGTAATTGGCAGCCACAGGGTAGTCCAGCAACTCTCCATCTTCTATCAGGCCAATCACATTGTCTATAGAGTCAGCGACGGTTCCGCCTGAATTTCCTGCTACTAAAACAAAGAAGATGGATGCTGCTGCTGGCGAACAGCGGTCTTTGAATCGCAACTCGAGTTAAGCTTTTTTAAATTGGCAAAATTGGTGTGTGTGTGTGTTCCAGGGCATCATCCAGGACGTTGTGTTCCCCCTCATGTGCTACACAGACAGCGACGAGGAGCTCTGGCAGGAGGACCCCTACGAGTACATCCGCATGAAGTTTGGTACGAACACACACACACACACACACAGAACCCCTACAAGTACATCCGCATGAAGTTTGGTACAAACACACACACACACACACACACACACACAGAACCCCTACAAGTACATCCGCATGAAGTTTGGTACAAACACACATTCACACACACACACAGGGCCCCTACGAGTACATCCGCATGATATTTGGTACGAACACACACACACACACACACACACCAGACATCCACTCATTAGCCCGTTAAGGATGAGTTGAGGAGTGGTGAAGTGCAACTTTGTTTCCCTTTGTGTTTGTTGGTCTCAGATGTGTTTGAGGACTTCATCTCCCCCACTACAGCAGCACAGACACTGCTCTTCACCGCCTGCAACAAGAGGAAGGAGGTGTGTGTGTGTGAGAGGCGGGGGATTTGGGGGTGTCTATATGTGTGTGTGTGTATGTGGGGGGATGTTTGGGTGAACAAATTGTGTGAAACTGTGGGCCATGGATCAAACTGTAAGTGTGTGTGTAGGTGCTTCAGAAGACGATGGGCTTCTGTTATCAGATCCTGACTGATCCCGCCTCAGACCCCCGCAAGAAGGATGGAGCTCTACACATGATCGGCTCTCTGGCCGAGATCCTCCTCAAGGTACGCACACACACCGATCAGCTCTCTGGCCGAGATCCACACACTCAGACCACACACATACTACTAGTCTGGGGCGCATAGTTGCTAAGTCAATGCAATTTCCCATTGCCAACCAGGTTAGCAACTGTGGTTTTGGGAAACGCAGGCTCTCCCTCCCTCCCTTTAAACTCTTAAATGTTTCTACCCTCAATACGAACCTCCAGTTTTGGTCTGCTGTTAGATTTAACTTGAGGTCATTGTTGAAGAGGTAGTTTACTACGATTGTTTTGTACTAACAATTCCAAATCTCTACCGTCCAAAATGGCACTTGTTAACATGATCTGATCTCAACAAAACTCAAACTTGCACGTAACCAAAAGACTGATAGACAGGAAGGAATAGACGAGTAGGATGGCTTTCCTCTCGAAGTAAGTCTCGATAATTTGATTGGTTGATTATCTTTTTATTTTCACGTTGCTTTAGTGATGAGGATTCCAACTCGGGCTGGGTGCCACTTGGAGACAACGGGAGTGTAATACTGTGTTTCACCACATTCACTACATAGCATTTATGGGGGCGCTGTTTCACTCATCGCAAAATACTAAATGAAAATGGGAGAAGACGGCACAGCAAGAATGAACAAAACCATGGAACGATTAAATAGAATGTTTCATTTACAATAACAAAACCATGGAACAATTAAATAGAATGTTTCATTTACAATAACAAAACCATGGAACAATTAAATAGAATGTTTCATTTACAATAACAAAACCATGGAATGAGTAAATAGAATGTTTCATTTACAATAACAAAACCATGGAACAATTAAATAGAATGTTTCATTTACAATAACAAAACCATGGAACGTTTCATTTGCAATAGAGTATCGAAGTGTGACGTTCCATTCCCATGACGGCAGAATCACTGGATCTAAACAAACTTTCGAAGTGGCTTAAATAGCATTGAATGTAGACATGTGGCATCATTTCTAGCTAAAAAATTGTTTTAAATGTAGGCTATAGCCATTTAAACATGCTTTACCTGCTAGGCCGCAGCTTACCCGCATAACACGGATTCCCTGGCAGGTGTAATATAAAGAAACCAAATTCCAGTCGTTATTTCACGTCTTCTCAAAGACTGGCGGCTGTTAACTCATTCAATGCCAAGCTGTTTTCGGAAGCTTTGTCCTAGAGTGCCAGCAATCTAGACCATTGTTGATGATTTTTGTACAGCCACAGCATATTCTGTGTTATAGCTATGAACACATGCAATGGCTCGTTTGAAAGGTGAGACTTTAAGCTCTCAGTGGGTGCAAACCGTGTATTTCTGCACACCTCTGTTCCTGAGAAATCGCAAGCTAAACAGTGGCTAGTTTTCACCAAAATCGCTGGGGGTTTTTTTCTAGAAATGGAGATAAAACGTCTTTCATGAAATATGAAGTGTTGCCTGTAAAGTTTCCGGGAAGTGACCTAGTGAGACTGCCACCTAGTGATAGACCCACGAAAATGGCCTGGTTTTGAGCTGACGTGCATGCGTCACTGATTCGACCCAAAGCAGCAACCGAGTTATGATAAAATGTCCAGATTGTGCGTTTTCATGAGTTTTCGATCGTCATATATTTCATTTCCATTCATCACAGAGTTCCCAAAATCACATATAAGGTGTGTTAGAGTGTCTAGTTTCGTAATTAAAAAAAAAAGCTAAAAACGTAATATTACGTTTTTGACACTCAACGCATGGGAAGGAAAAACTTAATATTACGTTTTTGGCACTCAATGAGTTAAGAGTTAAGAGTGACGTTTTTTGCTTAAAAAATAAAGCCAAATATGTCTGTGAATTTAAGGATTTTAACCGCATGCTGCAGTTACATGCAGGTCTCTTTTACGGAGGAAACCCATGTTAAAATAAAACTCTGTAGTCACGAATTTGATTGTTGGTATGAATATATGTTGTAGTATGTGATTCCTGCAGTGTAAAGAAAATATACTAACATCTTAGAAACTTTGTAAAATTATTGAAATAGATTAAGAAAGCCACCGCTATGGTGATTTCAATGGTTAGGTTGATTTGTTTAGATCCAGTGAAATTGCTGCCGTGGCAACGCTACGTCATGGCTTCGGTACTCTATAACAAAACCATGGAACAATTAAATAGAATGTTTCCTTTACAATAACAAAACTATGGAACGATTAAATAGAATGTTTCATTTACAATAACAAAACCATGGAACGATTAAATAGAATGTTTCATTTACAATAACAAAACCATGGAACGAATAAATAGAATGTTTCATTTACAATAACAAAACCATGGAACGATTAAATAGCGAGCGATTGTCGGACGAGATGGGGGAAGCCTCTCCCTCAGAGAAACACATACTCACACACACACACACACACACACACACACACACACACACACACACAGTCTCTCTCCCTCAGAGAAACACAGCACTCACACACACACACACACACACACACAGTCTCTCTCCCTCAGAGAAACACAGTACTTACACACACACACTGTCTCTCTCTTTCTCTCTCCCTCTCCTTCTCCCTCCCTCAGAAAAAGGTCTATAAGGACCAGATGGAGTTCATGTTGCAGAACCACGTCTTCCCCCTATTCCGCAGCGAGCTGGGCTACATGAGAGCCAGGGTAAGACCTGTGTGTGTGTGTGTCAGGCCAGGGTAAGACCTGTGTCAAGTCAAGTCAGTTTTATTTGTATAGCGCATTTAACGTGCACAGAGTGCAACCCAAAGCGCTCCTGTGTGGGGGGGGGGGGGGGGTAAGACCTGTGTGTGTGTGTGTCAGGCCAGGGTAAGACCTGTGTGTGTGTGTGGTTGTGTGTGTGTGGGACTGTGTGTGTGGGGGGGGGCCTGTGTCGGCCTGTGTGTGTGTCAGGCCAGGGTAAGACCTGTGTGTGTGTGTTGGGCCAGGGTAAGACCTGTGTGTGTGTGTCAGGCCAGGGTAAGACCTGTGTGTGTGTGTGGGCCTGTGTGTGTGTCAGGCCAGGGTAAGACCTGTGTGTGTGTGTTGGGCCAGGGTAAGACCTGTGTGTGTGTGTCAGGCCAGGGTAAGACCTGTGTGTGTGTGTGGGCCTGTGTGTGTGTGTCGGGTCAGGGTAAGGCTGGGGGTTCATGGTAGGGTAAGGCCTGTGTGTGTGTGTGTGTGGCCCTTGTGTGTAAAATGTGAGGTAAAAAGAAATCTGTGTTTAGGCGCGCTGGGTCCTGCACTACTTCTGTGAGGTGAAGTTTAAGAGAGAGTGTGTGTGTGTGTGTGTGTGTGTGTGTAGGCGTGCTGGGTCCTGCACTACTTCTGTGAGGTGAAGTTTAAGAGGGAGTGTGTGTGTGTGTGTGTGTGTGTGTAGGCGTGCTGGGTCCTGCACTACTTCTGTGAGGTGAAGTTTAAGAGTGACCAGAACCTGCAGACGGCCCTGGAGCTCACGCGACTCTGCCTCATCAACGACAACCAGATGCCCGTCAAGGTGGAGGCCGCCATCGCCCTGCAGGTCCTCATCAGCAACCAGGAGAAAGGTGTGTATGTACACACACACGCAGGATGACTAGGAGAAAGGTGTGTATGCACACACACATGCAGGATCACCCTGTGGCTCAGTGACCAGTCACGACTCCCACATACGCACAGACAATCAGTTGCCTGTTGCTGACCGTAACCTTAGAAGTGTTGTTCTGAACTTATCTCCGCATTGGTGTTATTTGTGGGTGGGATGGGTGTAATATGTACCATCCAATATACAGATAGCCTATGGGAATAATCCCAACTATTTAGGAAACGGATAGTCTATGGGAATAATGCCAACTATTTAATAATCCACTTGAAATCGACCTCCAGGAGGCATCTGCGTGACTACTTTCTACAGCCAATATGTACTCATGCACTAATATGGGCCAATATGTACTCATGCACTAATATGGGCCAATATGTACTCATGCACTAATATGGGCCAATATGTACTTATGGACTAATATGGGCCAATATGTACTTATGGACTAATATGGCCAATATGTACTCATGCACTAACATGGGCCAATATGTACTCATGCACTAATATGGGTGGTCTTGGAGGACTGGGTGCACTAATATAGAAAACAAAATGACTTTTGGTGCATGTGTGTGTGTAATATGTGTGTGTGTGTGCGTGTGCAGCTAAGGAGTACATCACGCCATTCATCCGGCCCGTGATGCAGGCACTGCTGCACATCGTCCGGGAGACGGAGACCGATGACCTCACCAGCGTCATCCAGAAGATGATCTGCGAGTACAGCGAGGAGGTGACCCCTATCGCCGTGGAGATGACCCAGCACCTGGCCATGACCTTTAACCAGGTCATCCAAACGGGCCCAGACGAGGAGGGAGGCGACGACAAGGCCGTCACAGCCATGGGCATCCTCAACACCATCGACACCCTGCTGAGTGTGGTGGAGGACCACAAGGAGGTACACACACACTGCCATCCTCAACACTGTGGTGGTGAACAAGGAGGCACACACATTCAGTTGCACACAAACTCACCTGTTCAAACAAACGTCCTGAAACAAGATTATAGTCTTTCTTCAACTTGTCTGAAATGCCATGTACACCGTCTTAACGTGTGTGTGTGTGTGTGTGTGTGTGTGTGTGTGTGTGTAGATCACACAGCAGCTGGAAGGCATCTGTCTTCAGGTGATTGGAACAGTCCTGCAACAGCACGTTCTAGGTAAGGCAGACACACACACACACACACACGTCTTAACAGGATGATTTAAATCAGATTTCCCCAGTAATGTAAGGTACTGGGGCGGGCTAATTTATGGGTGCAAGTGTAACTGTTTTTGCTTGTGCGCGCGTGTGTGTGTGTGTGTTTAGAGTTCTACGAGGAGATCCTCTCCCTGGCGCATTCTCTCACCTGCCAGCAGGTGTCGCCACAGATGTGGCAGCTCCTCCCACTCGTCTTCGAGGTCTTCCAGCAGGACGGCTTCGACTACTTCACAGGTACACACACAGACTGGAGCTCACACACTAGAGGGTGGATACCTGACAATACCTCACGGGCTGGGTCGGGTTCAGACACACATTTATAAGTTGTACTGGGGTCGTGATCGGACACATATTTATAAATTCTACTGGAGTCAGGTTCAGACACATCGGCGCGATATGCCATTGGACGTTTTCCATTTAAAATAGCCTTTTATATTGGGTAGTTTCGGACCTGTTCTGCTTCATGAAGCAGTTTTCTGAGAATAAAATAAAATATAAAATAGTACCTAACAGCCTTCTTCCTATGTGCAAGATTTGTTAATGTAGCAGTGATGACGCATGTGTATTTTAGGCGGCAATGCTATCTTGGGAGACATTGTTGTAATCGGGAGAGTACAAGACCAAAGAAAAGGAGGGAAGTCTAGGCCTACTATGTGGAGATATTTCTGCTTAACGGTTGAAGTCTAGGCCTACTATGTGGAGATATTTCTGCTTAACGGTTGAGGCGGATAGTGATTAAGTCGTTGATTATGTCTAATGTATGAAGTGGATTTGTCATGAAATAGACTTGCTGTAAGGACATGGAGTTCTGCAGCGGTAGGCTATGTGGAGATTGAGAGGGGGTGCAAAACGTGTGATGCGGATGGGCTTTTGCTAGCAGGGTACCTCAAGAAAAATCCCACTGCAGACCAAACTAAATCTGACAGAGAAATGCGTTGCATACTGGGGTAAAAACAAAGCCTACCGGTAAGGCCGTCTCGTTCAATTGGAGGAGAGGATTTCCTTGAGTTGCCCCAGTTAACGTCCTGCATATGGATTAGTGGCAGCAAAAGACCCTAGTATTAATGACTGTTGCAGTTCATTTCAAGACTTAGTTTCAAGAAGTTTTGTCAATGGAAGGACTTGAATTTGCGCACACGCTCATCTGATTCAGTAGACAATTAAGAGTGCCATTTTGACTGCTCTTTAAAAGACAGGCAACATGAAAATGTAGTCACTAGCATGAGCAGCACTGAGGCATCGTCTGTGTGGGGTTCAGATGCAGCTCTGTGTGATGCGGGCCGCACCGCTCTCCATAAGCCCCTCCCCCTGCTCATCACACACACCTCGCTCTCCATCAGCCCCTCCCCCTTGCTCACCAGCCTCCCCCCGCTCACAAGCCCCTCCCCCTGCTCATCATACACACCTCACTCTCCATCAGCCCCTCCCCCTTGCTCACCAGCGCCCCCCCCCCCCGCTCACAAGCCCCTCCCCCTGCTCATCATACACACATCACTCTCCATCAGTCCCTCCCCCTGCTTATCAGTCTCTCCCCCTGCTCATAAGTCCCTCCCCCTGCTCATCAGACACACCTCACTCTTATTCTAGACATGATGCCTCTGCTCCATAACTACGTTACCGTGGATACGGACACCCTGCTATCAGACACCAAATACCTGGAGATCATCTACAGCATGTGCAAGAAGGTACACACACACACACACACACACACACACACACACACACACACACATATATATGTATACACACACACACACATATATATGTGTATACACACACATATATATGTATACACACACACACATATATATGTATACACACACACACACATATATATGTATACACACACACACACATATATATGTATACACACACACACATATATATGTATACACACACACACACATATATATGTATACACACACACACATATATGTATACACACACACATTTATGTATACACACACACATATATGTATACACACACACATATATGTATACACATACACATGTATTACCGCAACACACACATGTATTACCACACACACGTGTATTACCACACACACGTATTCACGTATTACCACACACACACACACACACACACACACTTGCTCTGTATGGCGTTGTCTGTGTCTGCTGTCCTGTAGTATAGCTCTACATTTCTTAGATGTCTGTGAAGGTGTGGTCATCTGCAGGTGGAGAGTGACTAAAGTGTGTGTGTGTGTGTGTAGATTCTGACGGGTGAGGCTGGTGAAGACCCAGAATGCCATGCTGTCAAGCTGCTGGAGGTCATCATCCTGCAGTGCAAAGGGCGCGGCATCGACCAGGTAACATAGCAACCAGTATAGTCATCATCGACCAGGTTAACATAGCAACCAGGTAATATAGCAAACAGTATAGAGTCATTATCGACCAGGTAACATAGCAACCAGGTAACACAGCAACCAGTGTAGAGTCGGCATCGACCAGGTAACATGGCAACCAGTGTAGTGTCGGCATCGACCAGGTAACATGGCAACCAGGTAACATAGCAACCAGTATAGGGTCGGGATTGTGTCGTAAATCCGCTAGGAATTGTGTGAATCACGGTAACCGCGGCTACTGTACAGATAGAGATCCAATGGGGGCAGGACTGACGTCAAATGGACCTCTAGAGCCCATAGACCTCTGAAGTTCGCCTACAAAAATGCTGCCATCTTTGAGATCCGGTATCTTGCGATTTTTCCTATGGGAAAATAACATGGGGGTTTTGAATGATAAACCTGTTAAACTCTCGCGGGGACGAGGAAGTCTGAAATGCAGACGTTTTGCTCAACACACTTTTGTCCTCTGCCTTCGACTGGCTGCTGTGATCTTCGGTACGTTAAGATGGAAAACTTAGCTCTGGGGTAGCAAAAATCTAACTTGCAATGCAACTTGCCATAGATAGTAAGCCTCAATTAACATCCGGATCTCCTTATGGCTCTTTTTTGTAGGTAAATTTCAGAGGTCTGTGGGGTAGGCATGACTAGCGTCAAATAGACCTCTCTTCTCACTACTGACAGGCTCGACATGTAATCACAAGTGTTGGCCAACATGGAAAGGATGTAATATGGACATGGATATATGCCTGTTTTAGCCAGTAGATGTAAAGCTGCTTAATACGAGTGTTTGTAGTAAGTTACAGCTTCGTAGCATCAGTAGGCTAACTCAGTGTTACAGCTTTGTAGCATCAGTAGGCTAACTCAGTGTTACAGCTTTGTAGCATCAGTAGGCTAACTCAGTGTTACAGCTTTGTAGCATCAGTAGGCTAACTCGGTGTTACAGCTTCGTAGCATCAGTAGGCTAACTCAGTGTTACCGCCCACAAAACAGAAGCCAATCTACAGCATTTAATGCTCTTTACTTGCATTGCTTACTTAAAGGACAGGTTCAGTATTTTACACTTAAAGCCCTGTTTTCAGATAGTTTATGATTAAATAGAACGTTTAAGGTTGAAATTTGGACACATGCTGCTGTCCTGAGAATTTTCGGTTTCTGTGGTAGCAACGCGGTATAGGTGCACTGGAACAATCCTTCCTAAAACGCATTAAACTTTCGTTTACAAAGACGTGAAACTCACCGAGTGGTCAGGGGTGTTCACTGATATGCTCACACAAAAATCGCTGCAAAAGATTCTTTCCAACAGGTTTTATCGTATATTTTGTCCAACTCCATTGACTTGTATTGAATTAGTCTAGGCAAAGTAAGGTCTGACCCAAAACAAATTGCAACAGAATTTATTTTCACATTTTTATATTTAAATTGGTGATCTAAACACCATAGTAAAAGTCCATGAAAATCCAGTTGGTGGAAGTATGTTAAAATGAGGGTTGTTTTATGCATTATCCTTCAGCAAGTACTGACCAAACTGTAATTAGAATGTTGTAGAATAAGCATTCTAAAGAATATCTGACCCCATCTAACTTAACATGGAATTTTAGAATATTGCATTGTTGAGGAACATTCTTTTATTTTCAAAGAGTTAGTACATTTCTCAGGCTTATTTCAGACTGGTTTGTTGCTAATTGGTGTATATTTTTTTTATTTTGGCCCTTTGAATAAATGGAAATGGTTGTTCAGTCTTTAAATAGAGCCAGTGTGTTTTTGCATTTAAGTGTTCCACAATGTTAAAGTTGTACAAACACATAGTTAAGCATTATTCAGCCTACAGTAGGAAAGTGTTTTTGGTGGTCTGATTTAGAGGTCACTGAATCATATACAGTATATCACATGAAAGTATCAGTCCATCATTTTCCAAGACTTATAGACTTGTGTAGTAATTGACCTCTTGTAGGGGGGTTGACTGACAGACTGTCTGTCCAATCAGAGGGGCCTGTATGATCCTTCTTTACTTTGCACAATGTTGGCTAAAACAGTAATCAGACAGCACAGTATGTTTATGTAAGTGAATGAATGAAGGAAAATTGTAAAGGCAAAGTTGAAGATGGACATGATAATGTCCAAATTCGACAGAAAGGTGCAGATAACTGCAGCTAGCCTCCAAAGAGGTGACTATTGTTGTGACGTCTAGCAAAAGGTGCATGCTATACTAATAAATATAGTTTAAGATTCATAAAATTCATGCCTATGCATGGGTCATGGTTTTACCAAAATCATAGAACAGCCAAAACTATACATATTCTAAAAGCATATGCCCTGTACATGAAATATAGCATTAATCAACTTATGTCCCATCTTCCTCCATACCATGCATAATACATACTCCTCTATTCTGTATAGGCAAATCAAATGAACAGCTGATACATTTTGGCCTGCACTATTAAAGGAGAATTCCGGTGTGATATTGACCTAAAGTGTATTGAAACATGATACCGAGTGTGAACGTATGTCTCATAGCCCATCTCGGCTTGTCCCCTGCACTCCAAAATCTGGCGCTAGTTAGCCGATGCTACCAACAGCTTTTTCAATAGTGGTGCTTCAGCATCGGGCTAGCCATGCAAATAAATCACTGTTTTACACCCATTTACGAGGCTCAATGTATCTCCACACTTCATTGGTAGACTTCCGAGGGCCCTGACATTTAAAACGAGACATTGAGAACTTTGAAAAAGCACTGGTAGTTTACTTACAAGACGATTTATACAGACAGTATCTTCACGAAGTTTAGCGTTTGCAGCCATCTTGAATTTAGTCACGATAAGTCGAGCAACGAGTAAGAATGAACTGGAATCCATGCATTTCCACTAAATTATTTTTGGAATCTGATCCCATACCTGTTCATTCTTACTCGTTGCTCGACTTATCGTGACTAAATTCATTGCTCAATAAAAGAGACAGGCATGACGAAAAACTTGAGTGTACAACATGTCGAACAGTACCAGAATCCATAAAAAAACCCTTTTGTATCAATTTTTTTGATGTTGAACCATATATTGACCCGCCTAAAGTTACTCAACTTGCACCGGATCATCTTCCAGAATCTCAATATTATCACAAGTGTGGGCAAATTTCTAAGTCAGCACCAGTCAGTTATGATGTCATCACATCACCAAAAGTATTGGTTTTACCAAAAATATTTTTCAATATTTTAAACTACAAAAATACATACCTATAAAGTATTTTGATACAAAATACGAAGCCGTTTTTTTTCAACCCAGTCAAATACAAATTACGAATATACGATATATTTTGTATTTGAAATATGGAATACATGTAATAAATACTGCTCATCCCTGTAGGCATCACTTGTTCTGAGATACCATGTTTAGTTCAGGAGCTATAATGAAGAATATAGGCGTAATTCAGTGGAACATTTAATGGTTGCCACGGCGACCATTAGGGTTTTTTGATAATGGTTTTATATCTGAAAATGTTCAGGGCTCCAAACTACAAGTTCACCTGCAAGTTTCCTGCCTTAATGAAAGAATTTGACCTAATTTTCACATATCCCCTGTGCTATGAAAGTTCAATAAAACTGCCAAAGGTGCAGCTTTTCGCCATTGACCTATGCACAAATAATTCCAATTTTGACAATGTTCCACCACTTGGATTTTCATGGACTTTTGGTATGTGATATGGGAAGGTTTCATGAACTGAATACAACAAAAATCATTTCTGTTGCAATTAGTTTTGGGTTGGGCTGTATTTCTCAGGCGAAAGAGCTTTTTGGGCGATTTCTTTCGACCTCCAGCGAAGTTAAGTAAAATGCAGACCGCAGAGACACGCTGATCAGCTTTCTGCAGATTCTCAACAGGTGTGCTCACATCCAACCCCAGAAATTCCAGTCACAACTTTAGCCTTTCTGGATCGTTGAAAGGAAGTCTGTGACAACTTTTTTTGCTACGAATTTTCCCGCAATTTGGAACTGCACAAAATCGCCTCATTTTTAGCTGTCTGTTGCAAAATACTTCAAGACAGCGATCTTCTGCTTCTTCTGTGTATTCAATAAAATGCCAGTGGTTTGCTTGTAATTGGCAAGACGTGTAAGGTGTATTATCGCCACCAACTGGGCTGGAGTGTCTATTATTCAAGCTCTCAATGGAAGAATGTACAGGTGTGAGGCGTTTGGAAAAATAGGTCCACAGTTTTACAACCATGGTAAAACACCTGTTGGAAAGCATCTTTTGCAGCGATTTAATGCGTTTTAGGAAGGATTGTTCCAGTGCACCTATGCAGCGTTGTGGAGGAGGGGGCGCTACCACATAAACCGAAAATTCTCAGGACAGCAGCATGTGTCTAAATAGAACGTTTAGGTTGAAATTTGATCATAAACTATCTGAAAACAGTGCTTTAAGTGTAAAATACCGAACTTGTCCTTTAAATGTGTGTTTGAGGTGACAAGGTGGTGTGTTCGTGTGTGTGAGGTGATGAGGTGGTGTGTGTGTGTGTGTATGTGGTGGTGTGTTCGTGTGTGTGTGAGGTGACAAGGTGGTGTGTTTGTGTATGTGTGAGGTGATGAGATGGTGTGTTCCTGAGTGTTTGTGTGTGTGTGTGTGTGAGGGGTGACGAGGTGGTGTGTTCATGAGTGTTCGTGTGTGTGTGTGTGTATGAGGTGATGTGTTCGTGTGCGTGTGAGGTGATGAGGTGGTGTGTGTGTGAGGTGACGAGGTGGTGTGTTTGTGTGTGTGAGGTGATGAGATGGTGTGTTCCAGAGTGTTTGTGTGTGTGTGTGTGTGTGTGTGTGAGGTGATGAGGTGGTGTGTTCATGTGTGTGTGAGGTGACGAGGTGGTGTGTTCATGAGTGTTCGTGTGTGTGTGTGTATTTGTGTGTGCGTGTGAGGTGATGAGGTGGTGTGTTCGTGTGTGTGTGTGTGAGGTGATGAGGTGGTGTGTTCATGTGTGTGTGTGAGGTGATGAGGAAGTGTGTTCCTGAGTGTTCGTGTGTGTGTGTGTGTGTGTGTGTGTGTGTGTATGTGTGAGGTAACGAGGTGGTGTGTTCATGAGTGTGTGTGTGTGTATTTGTGTGTGTATGTGTGAGGTGATGTGTTCGTGTGTGTGTGTATGAGGTGGTGTGTCTGTGTGTGTGTGTGTGTGTGTGTGTATGAGGTGGTGTGTTCATGTGTGTATGAGGTGGTGTGTTCATGAGTGTTCGTGTGTCTGTGTGTGTGAGGTGGTGTGTTCGTGTGTGTATGAGGTGGTGTGTTCATGTGTGTGTCTGTGAGGTGATGAGGTGGTGTGTTGATGAGTGTGTGTGTTGCAGGTGGTGTGTTGATGAGTGTGTGTGTTGCAGGTGGTCCCGCTGTTCGTGGCGTCTGCTCTGGAGCGTCTGACGCGGGAGGTGAAGACTAGTGAGCTGCGCACCATGTGTCTGCAGGTTGCCATAGCAGCGCTCTACTATTCCCCGCCCCTCCTGCTCAACACGCTGGAGAATCTCCGCCTCCCCAACACCACCCAGCCAATCACAAACCACTTCATCACCCAGTGGCTCAAGGACGTCGACTGCTTCCTGGGGTGTGTGGACACTGCTCCTACATCATGAGATGTCTATGCCTCATTAACGTGTGTGTGTGTGCACAGGCTCCAGGACCATGAGATGTGTGTGTGTGTGTGTGTGTGTGTGTGTGTGTGTGTGTGTGTGTGTGTGTGTGTGTGCACGCAAGCTCCAGGGCTGTAAGGTGTGTGTGTATGCGCACTGTAAGGTGTGTGTGTTGGGGCTGTGTAGTGTTGCACGGTGCACTGATAACTACAAAAGAATCGCGATACCCTGAAATTAAAAATGTCACGATGCCTAATTTTATTAGTATCGTTACTAAAAGGATAATTCCGGTATTTAGCACTTTGAGTCCCTTTTCTGGTTTGTTTTGGATGAACTAGAGTGGTGGACACTGAAATTTTGACGTTTGGTCCTGTCTCGACTTTTCTGACTCGTTTTGAATCGCCTAGACTAGTCAGAGTGGCTGCCTACAACAGCTAAATACCGGAATTTTCCTTTAAGAATGGCAGTGTTCAATCAGGAGTACTGTGCTTCTCATGTTCTAGGCATCCTCACCAATCAGGCACAACTCACTTCAATGTTCCAAATGTCCCGGACTCATTGATATTCAAAAATCAAATCGCAATTACAATATCTATCCCAAAATCATGCAGCCCTATTACTGACATGAGTGTGTGTGTGCGCGCAGGCTCCACGACCGTAAGATGTGTGTGTTGGGGCTTTGTGCGCTGATGGATCTGGAGCAGCGTCCCCAGGCGGTCAGTCAAGCGGTCAGTCAGCTGTTGCCAGCGGCGATCCTGCTGTTCAACGGCCTGAAGCGAGCGTACGCCTGCCGCGCCGAACACGAGAACCAGGACGATGACGATGACGAGGACGGAGAGGAAGACGAGGACAATGGTACACACACACACCCCACACACACACACACACACACGTGCATACACCACACACACACCCCACACACACACACACACACGTGCATACACCACACACACACACACCACACACACACACCACACACACACACACACACACACGTGCATACACCACACACCACACACACACACACACACACATGCATACACCACACACACACCACACACACACACGTGCATACACCACACACACACACACGTGCATACACCACACACACACACACGTGCATACACCACACACACACACACGTGCATACACCACACACCACACACACACACACGTGCATACACCACACACACACACACACAGACCACACATACACACACCACACACACACACTGCATTAATATGCGTGTGTGTGTGATGGCAGAGCTGGGCAGTGCTGAGGATGATTATGATGAAGGTTGTGTGTGTGTTGTAGCGGAGCTGGGCAGCGATGAGGATGACATCGATGATGAAGGCCAGGAGTATCTGGAGATGCTGGCGAAGCATGCGGGAGAGGACGGAGATGATGAAGATTGGGAGGAAGACGACGCTGAGGAGACGGCACTGGAGGGCTACACCACCGCAGTGGACGACGAGGACAACTACGTGGACGAGTACCAGATCTTCAAAGCCATCTTACAGAGTACGCAACACACACACACACACACACAACTACGTGGACGAGTACCAGATCTTCAAAGCCATCTTACAGAGTACGCAACACACACACACACACACACACACACACACACACACACACACCTACGTGGACGAGTAGCAGATCTTCAAAGCCATCTTACACACGCGCATACCAAATCTACAAAGCCATCTTGGAGTATACACACACACACACACACACACATAGACATGGATGCCATCTTATAGTGTGTGTGTGTGTGTGTGTGTGTGTGTGTGTGTGTAGATCTGCAGACGCGTGACCCTGCGTGGTACCAGGCCTTGACTCAGACGCTGGACGAGGAGCAGACCAAAACCCTGCAGGACGTCATCACACTGGCTGACCAGAGACGCGCCGCACACGGTAAGAACACACACACACACACACACACACAGGTCATCATGTCCTTTTAATTGTCAAAATATTGTCCATATTATTCAATCAATGTGGCGCAAATGAGGGTAGAGTCGGTGGATTAATCTATCAAAAGTGAGCAGCAAGGGCAGGCAAAATGGGAATTATGAGAACCGTTTAGAATCTAAGGGCTAAGCCCCGAATGTTTTCAACTGCCAGCGACACCCCTGGTCAGGGCACTCAGGTGCTGCACTCCGGTGCTGCACCATGCTAACCTGACTCTGACTCTCGCCAGGTGAGTTGCGTTCTGCCCCACTTACCTCCGTTGGGTGATGCCGAGTGATTTCAGCAGCAGATTTTATGGTAGAGCCAATCAGGACGCAGGGCGAGAGTTTCATAGATGTGACGTAGCGGAGAAGCGACTGTTTTGATTCAGACAACAATGGCGACTCTCATCGAGGAAGCAAGCGTCAACATTGATGCTGCGATTTCATCCGTGTTGTCCAATCTACCCAATATGTTTTCCTTAAAAGAACATCAGAGAACGGCTCTGAAGGCTTTTGTTGGTGATGACGGACGGACAAGTGGCTTATCCAATCATATGCAAGGATTTTTGATAAGGCCCAGCCTTCTGAAACAGCTCTCCAATGGAGCGATCCCAGATGGATGAGTGAGTGTGGAGCTAGAGTGTGGAGGACACTCACTCGTGCGTTTGGACCTTTTTGTTTACACACACCCTCACTCGGACGGCACCCGCTATTAGTAGTAGGGGGCTGGCGGTGTCACATGGATTATTCCGGTTTTAAAAAAAAAACATTTTGTTCACCCATATAGCCTGCCCGTTTAGTGTGTGTATAAAACATGAGGTCAGTGTGTGTGTGTGTCTAACCCCAGAGTGTGTGTGTGTTCCTCAGAGTCGCGGATGATCGAGAAGCACGGCGGCTACAAGTTCAACGTCCCCGTGGTGCCCCCCACCTTCAACTTCGGCGGGACGGCTCCTGGGATGAACTGACCCGGCCCCCGCCCCCCACCCCCTAACTCTGTGACTGATTGTAGTGAAGTGAAAAGCTTGTGTTGTTCCCGATCTGGTTCGGCTCACTCTTCAATCGGACTGTCAAATTGGCCAAAAGCCCCAGAAGATGTAGGAGCACAACCAAACCAAACGCAACCAACGCCTGGGAGGGACTATGGGCCGGACACACACACACACACACACACACACACACACACACACACACACACACACACACACACACACAGACACACAGACACAGACACACACACACAGACACACACAGACATCCCCACACACTCAGACACTCCGAGACTCAACGCTCTGGACAACACTTACCCTGTGGGAGCCAGCCTTCTGGTCACCAAGCCGACAGCTCTTAGGTCTTCCCACTCCCACTCATGGGACTAAACAGGAAACAGGAAATGGACACCTCCCCCACCCCCCCCACCCCCCCCTGCCGACTGGCACGTTAGTTTTTTTCTACATCGCCCCCTGTCTCATATCTGGTGTAAATAGCAGCTGGGGGGTTGTCACGGCGACGTGAGGAGCCGGATTGGTGTACACGACTGACTAGCACTTTCATACGTTCAGGTCTCTTGCACTCCCACGCAGCCCGCGGCAGGTTTTTAACCCATCCATCTGATTGATTGGCGCGATTGAAAGGCACATTAGCTGAGGCCGAGTCCGGCCGAGACCTGGTCAGTGCCGCCAGGACACGTGCAGGGTTCCACACACACGGCTGAGGTTCTGCGGAGAGCCCGACAGTGCTGGGTTCCACACACACGGCTGAGGTTCTGCGGAGAGCCGACAGTACTGGGGGCTGCAGCTCATGGGTTCTTCATTGAAGCATGTACTGTTGGACTTGATCGTGAAGCTCTCAAGCTTTTGGTTGATGTATGGATGAACCATCTATATATACAACATATTAAAACATTACGCTGGACTACCTGCGGTGGTGTTGAGTTTTACACACACACACACACACCACAAACTTTAGATCATGTACACAAAGATCACACGCGCAAAATTTAAGATCATGTTCACAACGATTTTGATGCATGAAATTTCTCCTCATAGGAAGCTTGTATAAGATTTCATTTGATAGTTGAGTGTTTTAACATAAGAGGCATCAAATGTAAATACCTGTACAGTAATATACTACTAATACCATCTTATCGGGCTCTACCATCTCTATGCTCTGAGAACCTTAAAGCAACACCAAAGAAATGTTCCTGTTGCACGCACGCTATTTGTTTATCCAGCAACGGCTTTGCAATTAACGATGTCCATAGACAAGGTAGAATATGTTGCATGATTTTATGAAATTACGATGTATTGCGACATCATGCAAGTCAAATTTGTAGTTTCTTATGTCTCATTCCATCGAACTACAGATCCGCTACTCGATCTGGCAAACTTACATAGTGCGGTTATAGCCGATAGAGGGCCGCGAAGCGAATGCAGAAGTGCCATTCACCCTGTTAAGAGTTGATGAACCACGGAAACAATTTTGTAAACATTATTTTAAAGTACAAAAAAACTCTTTGGTGTTGCTTTAAAGGGTCTACCATCTCTTTGCACTGAGAACCTTAAGGGGTCTACCATCTCTATACTCTGAGAACCTTAAGGGGTCTACCATCTCTATACTCTGAGAACCTTAAGGGGTCTAGAATCTCTGTACTCTGAGAACCTTAAGGGGTCTACCATCTCTATACTCTGAGAACCTTAAGGGGTCTAGAATCTCTGTACTCTGAGAACCTTATGGGGTCTACCATCTCTGTTTTGAGAACCTTAACGGTCGGTTTCCACACCGTGAAACGCCTAGAGCGGAATCTCATTGTCTGTGTTTCAAGGCTGTTTTCTAAAGAAGTTTCCTCTCCCACTCTGAGCACGCAATCTCCACTTCAGAAGCACTTACATACACCAAACTTTCTAGTCTTATGCTTAACTATATATAGAAGATTTCTACAGAGGGGTTTGTTGATATATTATTCCAATCCTGATTTATGACATTTTATGCCTATAAACATGGCAAAAAATCGAGTTTTTAAGGCTATTGACATCATATTCTGATTTACAGGATAACAAAAGTAGATATTCATAAATCCCTCTGTAAATGTTTCCCCATCTAATATCTGAACACAATGAAAACATAATTTTGAACCTGGCTGTATCCAATGCTCAGATTTCGTGTTTTAAAATGTATGCAAATTAGCGCATATTTAATTAGATAATGCCTAATTTGCATATGTAAGATTAAATTACAGAAAACTTGTAATACATTTTTTTCTCTTTAATGTAAGTAATCAACTGGGGAAGTTTCATAATGATATTTGCTAGTTAAAAATGTACCCTATTCCCCTGTAGTGTCTCGCCTTAATGAAGATATCCAGGGATCTTTATGCCTCGACTAAGTTGTTGTTGCCTATAAACAACAATTCATGTTCATAGAAACAACAAGGTCACTAAGACAATATATTTCATACCTGTGTTGCAGCATGTAGCCTAGCTGCTAGGCTAGGCTTAAATTGAAACATACTAGCTAGCTGAAAAGCTTGAGTGTTTAAACTAACATATTTAGTGGTGACTAAGTTCGTGTGGCATATAAAGCACAATTTGTGTTGATACAAGTACCAATGTTCGTGTAGAAACATTTTAATCACATACAAATTTTCGTTTTACAGCTCAGGTAGTCTCCGCCATCTTGGTCAGACTTTTTTGTAACTCCAAACACGCGGACCTGATGGTCGAATGGTCCTCATTTGAATAAAGTTAAACTTTCGCCAAATTTGTTTTGACTGCCTCGGCGATTCGCTCTCATTTCGCCCAACCAGGTCGAATTTCCTTTCCATTCAACCTCAATCAGAGTGAAGCAAAAATTCGGTGTGTGGAAACCGACCGTAAGAGTCTACCATCTTTATGCTCTGAGAACCTTAAAGGGTCTACCATCTCTATACTTTCATAAGGGTCTACATCTATAGAATGTTGGTACATCTGTCACAATGGGAGTTCAAGCCCAAAAGGCCTAACGTTCTGTCTGTGTTGCCAGTTGGAGAGTTCTAGTCATTATAATGGTGTGATTTTGAAACACAAAATGGAAGCTTGTCTGGCAACAAAACAAAACAAAGGAAGCAGTTCTGTGCTGGTCCACCATGTCATCTTTTCATTGATCATTACAGATATAGGCCGTACTGGTTAGGGCGTATAACCCTGGTTTCCCTGCACGTGGGGCAGTACTGGTCAGGGCGTATAACCCTGGTTTGCCTGCACGTGGGGCAGTACTGGTCAGGGCGTATGACCCTGGTCTGCCTGCATCAGTGATTCTTCCTGTTGCGGTCGCTTGACGTCCTAATAAGCTCTAATATTAGAGTCACTTCCTGTTCCTTATAAGCTCTAATATGACAATGACTAAAATTATTTAACTTAAATCACAGTATTAGACTATTACAATTTGCTGGTATAAAATGTGTGTGAGTATGTATATGTGTATGAGGTGTGAAATAATGTGTCATAAAACATGAATATAAATATGTATGTGATTGGAGGCACATAAGCAAATACTCCAGCTGTTTTCTGAATCAAATACTTCAGCTGTTTTCTGAATCAAATCTGAATGCACATTCATATATTGTGACAAAAGAATGTATCATATAGTGTGATACATTCAATACATATAAACAACCAGATATCAAAAACAGCAGAAGGTGAAATAGATATACTACTTGCATATTAAAACGTCACTATCCATTTTATGATATTCACACAAAACAGCTGTCATGAACAGGTAAACACTACACTCTAGTGGTCGTGAACGGTATTGCGTCTAGAACACAACAAAGGCGTTAATGGCAAGTCATTCAGATGGGGAATATTCCACGGGTGGAGGTTTTAAACAGGCAGGAGACATAGACGTTAAACAAGAAACACTGTAGGCTAGTGACAATGGCCCCACATTTTTGAGATACCCCTACCGGAGGTAGAACTAAAGCCAACAATGTTTTTCCTTATCTCTAAGGTCTCTCATATATGAAATGGATTCTTGGCTAAAAATATTTTACTGCTAAGATTGTTAAATTAACAGATATTGTTATACACCCCAAAACCAAAAAAGGACTAAAATATAGCCTGTCCGTATGGGAGTTATGGCATATAAACTAGTGCAGATCAATCACACAAGCTCTGAGAACTTTGAAACTTGGCATGTAGTCAGGAAGTTGCTTTACCTACTAGAAAAGACTGGATGTGAATATCTTGATGTATGGAATGAATGAGACATGTAAACACATACCTAAAATAAGCAAACATGCAAAAAATGAATATCTATGCAGAATGTTTTCATTTACTTTGTAGCTGCTTTATCAGGAATTATCATAGAAACACATATGATGGCTTGTTGGAAAGGTGGGGTTATTCTGAATCCAACAATACCAAATATGTAAATATAGTATGACAAATTAGGATGTTCTGTCACTCAATGTACAGTATGAGGTGTCCAAAATGAAAACTGGCAGAAAACTGGCAAAATACAGTCAAGTCCAAATCACATCAGTGGTGAGAAGAATGTTGACAAATTCATTGTTAGGCTACTGCAAGGTAAGTGCTGATCTATATTTACATTTAATAATGATACATTTCATATGTCACAGTATTAAACAACTCATATGAAACACAGATCCAATTAAATCAGGTTAACATTGGAATGGAACACCTTTATTAAAATATTTATTTTGTTTTGGTCAAGTCATTACTGAATAATGGGAAATAATATTGTAAGCTTTTGTCAGACCAGCAGTGGACAGTAGAGCCTACACTGCTTATAGTACTTCACCCTAAACAGTTAATTGTAGAAACTACTTTCTCTAACTAAGAAAGCCCTCTGACTAATGTTGCATGTGTAATTCAACTTGATTAGCATTTCAATGAAAATTCGAAAATGTATATCATTTTTCCTTTTCACTAGTCTTATGAATTATGGAAAATGTCTTACAGACATTGGATCCAAAGCTTTGTATCATTTTTGGGAAACATTTTGAATAAGGGCAAGAAAAAAGATTCCTATGTCCCAAAGCCCACAGTGGAAGGCCTCCAACGCATACTTACCCTTGCTCAGCAGAGAGAGAGATGCTGATGTCCATAAAACTGTGCTCAGCAGAGAGAGATGCTGATGTCCATAAAACTCTGGCATATACCAGTGGCGCCGGCAGGCGTAATCCTGTACGCACTGTGCGTACAATTTTTTCACGGCTTTATTTGTGAAATCATTCAATATTAGTCTACAAAAAAAAAAAAAAAACTTGTGTGACAACTAGTATATATTTATTGACTCATGTGCAATCTGAATATTGCCATTATTCCGAATAAAACCGGAGTATGGTGTGCATGCATGGAAACCATAGACTATAAAATATGAAAACGTAGCATTGTCATGACATGATAACGATTGACCTGTGGCGGTTTTCGGGCGTGGTTTGTTGGATGGGTCAATTCTGGCGCTTAAAAACACAACGTTCCATTCATTCATAATAGCCTAAATCATTCAGTCATGAAAAGAAAATAACAACAGCAGCTTAATATTTTTCAGGCGTTTAACCGTAACGTTAAAAGACGTAGGCCTACTGATCTTAGCAGTGATGCTGATACTGACAGCAGTGAGAGTTTGTCCTCTACGGTCACGGTCTGTCGGTCTAAACATGTTTAAAATGTTGAATTGTTTGCTTATCTCTGTAGGCTTATTTAAAAAAAACAGCTGTTTGGAACAGGGATTCAGTTAATGCGTAGAGCAGAGGTTCTCAACCTTTTTGGGGCTAAGATCTTAGCCCCAAAAACACGTCAAAGACACGTCATGACGAGTCGGGTTGGTGCGGGTGTTAAAGTCATTGACTGTGCGTAGTCTAAAAGTTTGGGACAACCAAAGCAGCAGTGCAATGTATTTAGGGTGTTGTGAGCAAATCCTTATTGTTAGCAAGTTACCATAACTGTGTTTTGCTCTATCGCGAGATAAACTCATTGGTTTATTTTCTTTTATTTTCTTTCCCTTTCTCGCGGGTTGGGCAGTGACGTTATAATGCGCATAATATGTTCACCTAATTTGAGCCAGAGCCGCTTGCTCTGTAGAAGTATGTTTGTCCTTCCCAAACTGCGTTAAAATAGTGTGCTTAGCAACCAGAATTAAAAAAAAAAAATTCCCGGGAGACTAAGCTCACATAACCTACAGCCAGTGTTGTAAAAGTTAGACGCTTCATGCTGTAGGCTATTTGATAAGGGATGACATGGGTAGGTTGACGTGATTAAGAGGGGCTTTCTGTTCCAGTTTATGTAAAGATTTTTCTTAGGCTCAATAAGGAGAGGCCTACATGTTAGGGTTAGCCTACATTTACCAAAAGCTCAAGTAAGGTCGGGTATCTTTTTCTTTTTTTCTGGGGGGGGGTTTGGGCCACGTATGGTGCGTAGGCTACTATGGAATACAACCTTAGCGGCGCCCCTGCCATATACAGATGATATTTCCTTCAAAATCAAAGTTTCATATCATGCATCATGTAGAGCGAACTACTGCAGTAAGACAAAAATCAGTGAGCAGCAGCAAGTTGCAAATGTTGAGAGTGAGAGCACATAGATAGATAGATAGATAGATAGATAGATAGATACTTTATTGCAGTGTTTCTCAAAGTGTGGTCCGGGGACCACTAGTGGTCCGCAAGCTATCCCAAGTGGTCCGCAAGCAGACGTGGTAAAATATAATATAGATGAGTTGTTTGCAATATTGAACCAACTTGTATGTAAATCCAAACAGTTCTGCAACATGCCTATGTATGCTACGCCAGTTTAAATCATATGAATCCTCTGACACAATAAGCAAGGTGAGGCCTATTGTGTAATATACTGTTGAAGTACGTCTACTCTTCTTCTTTTTTTTAGCTAGGTGGTCCGTGAGGTTTTTTTTCATTGGTTAAGTGGTCCTTGGTCTGAAAAAGTTTGAGAAACACTGCTTTATTGATCCCCAAGGTCTCAGTAGCATAGAGATCACACAGATGCACTTACAGCAGAAAGAGTAAATATAAGTATATACATATAACAAAACTCCACTGTACAATAGAGACAGTAGAATATAAGAAAAACTAACAAAACTAAATACTAAATATACTATATAAATTAAATTAAAAAATCCACAGTGTGCTTGAGGGTGATCCAGAATGAGACGCTTGCAGTGACAGGGCCGGGACTGGCCTGTAGTTCTGTGTGCATGGTGAGGTGCTCAAGAGAGTGAGTGTCATGGTGAAGGTGCAAAAAGTAGTCCAACAGTGCAAGAATAAGGTCTAGAGACCAGCATAAATAAATATGGACAAATAAGAGAGTAATGTATAATGTAGACAAGGTAATATAAAAACTATATCAGTGCAAGAATAGGTTGAGGTAATAGAGTTACAGCCATTCAGTATTGTAGCAGAAGCCATTGGTCATGTGTGCTAATATAGCATGAAAAACAGTGTAGCAGTAAAACAGTAGTAAAATATTAGGCTGTGGACAGTCAGTACTCAAACATGGAGAGGCAGACAGACTATGCAGAGAAGTCTATCTCTCCTCTTCCCTTAAGTGAAGCATTGAACAGTTCAATGGCCCTGGGGACAAATGACTTCCTCAGCCTTTCAGTTGTGCAAGGCAGTGAGCGAAGTCTCCAGCTGATCAAGCTCTTTTGCTTTATAATAGTGCTGTGGAGTGGATGACACTCATTGTCCAAGATGTTGATCAGTTTGTTTAGGGTCCTTTTGTCAGATATTGAAGTGATGCACTCCAGTTCAGCTCCTACTACAGAGCCAGCTTTCCTTACCAGCCTGTCAAGTCGCCCAGCATCCTTCTTCTTTGTGCTTCCTCCCCAGCATACCACTGCATAGAAGAGGACACTGGCAACAACAGACTGGTAAAACATCCTGAGGAGCTTGCTGCACACATTGAAGGACTGCAGCCTCCTCAGGAAGTACTGCCTGCTCTGCCCTTTCTTGTAGAGTGCTTCACTATTTGCTGACCAGTCCAGTTTATTGTCCAGTTGTAAGCCTAGATACTTGTAGGTATTTACCACCTCCACATTGACCCCATCAATGGAGACTGGTAGCAGAGCGGGCTTAGACCTGCGGAAATCCACCACCACCTCCTTGGTCTTCGAAGTGCTGAGTTGAAGGTGGTTGAGTTTGCACCAATGCAAAAAGTCCTCCACCAGGCTCCTGTACTCCTCCTCTTGCTCGTCCCTGACACACCCCACGATTGAAGTATCATCCAAAAACTTCTGCATGTGGCATGACTCAGTATTGTAGCAGAAGTCAGACATGTACAGGGTGAACAGGACTGGAGAGAGCACAGTTCCCTGTGGCGCTCCGGTGCTGCTGATCACAGTGTCAGAGAGACAGTTCTTCAGTCTGACGAACTGTGGCCACTCGGTCAGGTAATCTGTAATCCAGGATACCAGGTGAGCGTCCACACCCATCTGCAAGAGCTTGTCTCCCAGTCTGAGGGGTTGGATGGTGTTAAAAGCACATCTGCACCAAGAAGGCTGAGTAGGGCTGATACAACATCATTTCAAATACAGAGAGATTGTTTAATTTGTGGGAAGGCCAGCTCTAGACTAGAACCTCTGACAGCCATTTCGACTGGTACAGACGCAAATGTAAATCAGGTTTATAGGCCAAGTATACTTGCGTATACAAGGAATTTGGCCTCTGCATTTATGGAAGTGGAGGAAACCGCACTCTCTTGTATGTTACTTTAAAAAGATTTATTGCACCATGCCCACGTAAACACTACACTCTAGTGGTCGTGAACGGTATTGCATCTAGAACACAACAAAGGCGTTAATGGCAAGTCATTCAGATGTGGAATATTCCACAAGTGGAGGTTTTAAACAGGCAGGAGACATAGACGTTAAACAAGAAACACTGGTATTGTTACCTACACAGAGTCAGACAACCTCACGAAGCTGAAGTTAACGCCACATTCAGCGCGGATCTCCTTAAGTTTCGATTTCACTTTTAAAAAGTGCATGTTTTCGCCGCTAGATGGCAGAGTTGACCGCATTACCCAGTTGACGCGGAGGCATTCGCCAGTCAAGCAGAACACGTGCAGGCATCAAGCAGCCATTTTTGAACCCTTAAAGACAACTCTCCTTTGCTTTATTTGATGCACACACTGATACCAAACTGCAAGATTATTGTTATTATTATTTTTTTCACTTAAATAGGCTGAATGACAAATACAAATACACCTATGAATTTAAGTTGCACAGGTTTGACACCATTATAATCCAAAAATGTAACTTTTCTATGAGTAACTATTCTGTCCAGGCCATTTTAGGAAAATACTTTTAGAATATGTAAACCACTCCAGCGCCTGCTCAGAGCCTCCCAAAATAACCCTTTGATCTTGGAACCCAAATGATCTTGGAAAATCATTTTGATTCTTTGCACTAGTGCATCCAGAAGGAATGAAAGCAAGCAAATGACAAATGCATCTGGGGCCTCATTTATAAAAGTGTTGCGTAGAAACCATCTTTCATTTGATCTTAGATCATTTCTGAAATGATCGTACGTGTGATTCAGAGAACACGAACGTACGCACAAAAAAACGTGCATACGCCACCCTTCCAGATGTGCCCATTATAAATCACAAATGAACGTCAACTTGTGCGCAGCCGGATGGTTTTAGGTCTCCGCCTTGTAAACACCCCCCCATCAGTATCATTAGCATATGTTTTAATGAAATCAATGGCCTAAAAGCTGTAGCCTATGTAAAATTATATATTGAAAACATTGTATAGGCCTAGCCTATGCCATCTGATGTTAACTATATGCGTCAGTTCGAATAGCTTAACTAATTATGTTTTTTCCAGCAAAGCTTTCTGGAAAGAGATCGTATGCATCCATGTCCATTGTCCTCTGCTCGCTTTCATTCCTTTTGCTTGCAGTAATGTGAATAATTAACATTTAGTAGCCTATGTTTAGGCCTACTTTGTTGGAAAAAAAAATTGGGTAGGCCTACCTTATGAAGGAAAGACCTAGGCCTACAGCATAATCCTGTACGTTATGGTACAGTAGGCTACTGGGCGTTTCCAATATGACCCAGGGTAATATGCTGATTTAGTCTACAAAACAGAGGACTAAATTAAGCGTGATATGTCATGTAGGCTTAACGTTTCTTTTAGGATAGGCTATGTTTTTGCTGAAAAAGTAGCCTAGTTCGCCGGTCATTATTCATTCATTCTGCATATCTTTGCTATCGTTTTCTTTCAATATGGCTTAAACATTGTCCTTTATTGTTTGCTTTAAGCCTACCTTTATATTTTAGGCTACATTATCCAACTCACGTATTGTCATCTGATCTTGGGCACTGCCAGTCAAAAAAAGCAAACAGGTGCGCCCTCTGCACCTCTTTACGCAACTCCGACGCAACACTAAATATGAAGATGCCAGAGGATAACTTCCGTCCCTTGGTTGTGTAGGCTATACTGTATATGATATAAAATATATATAGCCTACATTGTATAGCTTACATTCAAATATTACCTTTCTGTTACGGAGCTGGGAATAGGCGTATGCTATGAGCGCAAATTAGGATGTAGTGGAGGCTAAACGCGAGTAAACGCAGTTTATCCACCTCTGCAATTTCAGAAATAGAGTTTAGGCCTACCCACCTCTTTATCCACCTCTCAAAAGAGTTTATTTACTTTTAACATTCAAAACTGTATAATCCATATATATTCCCAATACTCCACCATTATCAAACATGTTCTGAATGCCTTTTTAAAAAATCCGATACCGCATGGCGCAGTCCACCTCACCGAGATTGCAGAATTCATTTATATTTTAGCCTACATTATTCAACTCACGTATTGTTATCTGATCTTGGGCACTGCCAGTCAAAAAAACAAACAGGTGTGCGCTCTGCACCTCTTTACGCAACTCCGACGCAACGCTAAATATGAAGATGCCCTGCATGCTTTCAGAGGATAACTTCTGTTTCTTTGTTGTGCTATACAATGTAGGCTATATATATTCTATATCATATATAGCCTACATTGTATAGCTTACATTCAAATATTACCTTTCTGTTACGAAGCTGGGAAGGCCTATGAGCGCAAATTAGGATGTAGTGGAGGCTGAACGCGAGTAAACGCAGTTTATCTACCTCTGACATTTCAGAAATTTCAGAGTTTAGGCCTACCCACCTCGTATTAGAGTTTATCCACCTCTCAAAAGAGTTTATTCAGTTTTAACATTCAAAACTGTATTATCCAATACTATCCTATAGGCCTATTCCCAATACTGCATAATAACCTCCACCATTATCAAACATGTTCGAATGTCTTTTTTAAAAATCTGATACCGCATGGCGCAGTCCACCTCACCGAGATCGCAGAATTCATAGTTCACCCACCTCTTATTTTACCACTACATCCCTGGCACAAATGTACTTTTCCTCTCCTAAACGAGGGCAATTGGACATTTTATGATCAATATTAGATTGGTGAGAACACCAAATATACTAGATCACCTGTAAAAATGTTTCAATCATTCCATCGTAGGTCTTGGTGTTTTTTAGATATTATGAAATAAGTAAGCTATACGTTTTTTCACTTTCTTAAGTGGGCTATAGTTCTCATTAGCAGTTTTATGCCAAACCATGAAATATTAAGCTGCGTCCAAAAACGTCTTTAAAAATCTTCTGATATTGGTCTTGGAATTTTGAAAATGCATCGCACTTAGACCTCAGATTACTTGCAGTACCCCGGCATTACCACAAGGAAATGGTCGTACGTCAAGTTTGAACCTGACGTGGAGATAAGCACTTTTCCACGTCAAAGACGGTTTTTATAAATCTGAGCGTTGGCATGGATTTGAGCGTACGCACGGTCTAAGATCAAATCTGTGCGTAAGAACGCTTTATAAATGAGGCCCCTGACGTGGAGATAAGCTCTTTTCCACGTCAAAGACGGTTTTATAAATCTGAGCGTTGGCATGGATTTGAGCGTACGTACGGTCTAAGATCAAATCTGTGCGTAAGAACGCTTTATAAATGAGGCCCCAGATCTCTTCCCAGCCTAAGATCTCTTCCCAGCATAAGATCTCTTTCCAAAGATCTCTTCCCAGCATAAAATCTATTCCCAGCATGAGATCTCTTCCCAGCACAAGATCTCTTCCCAGCATAAGATCTCTTCCCAGTAAGCGCTGACTGGAAAGCCAGAGGAGATTTAGGCTACGTTTATACGGTGACGATGAAAAGAGAAGACGCAGAAGTGGCGTCTCGTCTTCATTTGTTTATTCGCGTTTAGACGAGCATTCTCAGGGGGAAATCTTTGTTTATATGAAGACGCAAGAGTATGTGATATTCGATTGGATATGCATTCCAGACCGCTGGGTGGTGGTGTGATAGAACCCCGGTACGTCACGCGCAGACATTCTAATTTGACAGTTTAGCCAGAGAGGTAATCAAGGATCTTTGGTTTAGCCTTTTAGACGGAGACGCAACCCGGGTCGTCTTCAAAACTCTACACTCTGGAAGGAGTCTTCAGATTTGTGCGTCTTCAAGCCCCGATGGCGGGGTCGCCATGTAAACGAAAGGCACTTATGATCAAATATTTTGTCGTCTTCCTTCGCAATCGTTCTCGTATAAACGGCCCCTGAGGCTTCAGGTATTTATGTATGTATACATATATAGACAGAGTTCAATTCAGATATAAATAGCCCACAGACAGAGTTCAATTCAGATAACATAGGCCTATAATAAATATTGTTTTTCTTTTATTATAGCATTTACATGTTAATGATATTGATGAAGGTGTTTAAAAGGCAAAGACCTAAAATCATTTGCAACACACAGCTCTGGAAACAACGAGGAGACCACTGCACATTTGAATATGACCTTTAACTCATTCCAATGTCACTCAGCAACCGTAGGACGTGCAGTGGTCTAATTTTCTTTCTCTCCTAATTATTTATAAATTATAAATTATTTATAAAATAAGGACCTGATGTCCACCAGGGGGCAGCCGAAGGGTTTAATTTCATACGGTTGAGTTTGGACTCTGGGCATCCCAGGTCCAGCACAGCGATGGTTCCGCTCCGCACTAACACACACACACACACCGCACTAACACACACACACACACAACACATAGTCAAACACAGATTCCCAAGTGGACCAAATGCAACTATAAATATGTACACAGAGAAAGAGACACACGCACAGATATTTTGAGTGTGTTGAGAGTGCAGCTGGATGAGGTATAAATAGATGTGAGAACAGATTCCTGAGATGATGCTGTCCGGTCAGAACTGCACTGTCTTGGGAATTATTCTCTCGAGACACACACATACACACACATTCATGCATGCACACGCACACAGACACGTGAATGCACACACACACACACACATGCATGCACACGCACACACACAGACACACACACACATGCATGCACACGCACACAGACACACGCACACACACACACACACACGCACACAGACACACACACACACACACACACGTGGATGCTCCAGGGAGTTGAGTGTACCAGCAGAGCTGATCTCCGCAGCATTCCGCCTAAACCCCAACATTCCGAAGAGGGCAAAAATATCCCTGACCATCTGCTCACACACACACACGCATACACAAATGCCAACAATGCATGAACCATTACGCCATCACACATTTCTCACACACTCAGTGCACTCGCCATTGCGCCACATCACACACACTGACCCCTCTGGCTTCTCCATCGTGTCTCTCAGTCAGACACACACACACACACACACACATTGGCCACTACGGCATCACCATCATGTCTGTCAATCAGACACCTACACACCCCACAGACACCCAAGATAGTGACATCTGAAGGTCTGATATGACACATGCACACATATACCTACCATAGTATGTCCATAACACACACACAAACGTTCACACACTACAGCTACTATCAGTGTTCTGGGTGTTTTTAAAGCCTGACACACACACACACACACACACACAAATACACAGCCAGACACCTGCTTGTCCTCTGCTGAATGTGTCAGTTCCAGTGTTTAATTGAGGAATGCGCTGCATCTCCTCCGTCTACCAACATTCCCATGGAGATTGTTGCCAGGACAACAAACTCTGTTGTGAAAGAATGGATTCCAGAAGAATGAGGAAAATGAAAAAAAAAAAAAAAAAAACGGAAAAGGACAACAGCTGGCTTGAGTGCTGAGCTGGAGAAGCAGCTGGGAGTAAGCACAGGGAACGAGAGTGTTGTGTTAGCATACCGCTTGAGTTAGCATAAGAGTTGTGTTAGCATACCGCTTGAGTTAGCATAAGAGTTGCGTTAGCACACCGCTTGAGTTAGCATAAGAGTTGTGTTAGCACACCGCTTGAGTTAGCATAAGAGTTGTGTTAGCATACCGCTCGAGTTAGCATAAGAGTTATGTTAGCATACCGCTTGAGTTAGCATAAGAATTGTGTTAGCATACCGCTTGAGTTAGCACACCGCTTGAGTTAGCATAAGAGTTGCGTTAGCATACCGCTTGAGTTAGCATAAGAGTTGCTATAGCACACCGCTTGAGTTAGCATAAGAGTTGTGTTAGCATACCGCTGAGTTAGCGTAAGAGTTAGCATAAGAGTTGAGTTAGTGTACTGCTTTAGTTAGCATAAGAGTTGAGTTAGTGTACTGCTTTAGTTAGCATAAGAGTTAAGTTAGTGTACTGCTTTAAGTATAAGTAACTACTATTTTGATCCTGTGAATTAGTGAAACACACTCAGCACACAGTGAACACACAGTGAGGTGAAGCATACACTAATCCCAACGCAGTGAGCTGCCTGCTACAGCGGTGCTCGGGGAGCAGTGAGGGGTCAAGGGCACTTCAGCCATGCCTACTGGTCGGGGTTCAAACTGGCAACCCTCCAGTTACAAGTCCGAAGCCCTAACCAGTAGGCCACGGCTGTCTCAGTCCTGCTTTAGTTAGCATAAGAGTTGAGTTAGTGTACTGCTTTAGTTAGTATAAGTCTTTTGTGCAAGTAGCCTATAGAGAGAAATGAGGAAAGTCACATGACCTGATGGCGGCCATTTTGTCTCCCCATTCACAAGTACATGTTGAAGCAGTGTGATCAGATTGGCTGGAGGACACGGAAGGTTTGAATTGGAGTTTGTGTGATAGCGCTGACAGAGCTATCTAATAACAACTGTACAGTGAATGAGCTGAACTCTGTTGGACGAGGCAGATGGCTAATCTAATAACAACTGTACAGTGAATGTGCTGAACTCTGTTGGACGAGGCAGATGGCTAATCTTCGTATAGCGAGTGTTTGGATAGTGATGAAATGTTGGGGGAAAAAGTTAAGCAAAAGTAGCTCTGAAGGAGCTGGAACTAAGACTAAGGTTAGACAGCAGTCAATTACATAAGTATGGAAAGTGGTGTTCTATTTGGGCAACAGGGAGGGCCACATTTAAGCCGACATCCAATCCATATCACCACAGCAATTAGCCGACATCCAATCCATATCACCACAGCAATTGAGGAAGAAATAATGGAAATCAAGCGTGTATGATCATGGGAAATGGGAGTCTAATACAATGACCACCAGATGTACGTACATGGACTTTTGAAAAATCTGACAATTAAGTATAAGTATAAGTATATATACTTTTTTGATCCTGTGAGGGAAATTTGGTCTCTGCATTTAACCCAATCGATGAATTTGTGAAACACACACAGCACACAGTGTACACAGTGAGGTGAAGCACACACTAATCCCGGCGCAGTGAGCTGCCTGCTACAACAGTGGCGCTCGGGGAGCAGTGAGGGGTTAGGTGCCTTGCTCAAGGGCACTTCAGCCGCGGCCCTGTATTTCCAAAGAAATTAACTGTATTTCCAAAGAAAGCTATTACTGACTACTATCAAATGACTTTGCTTTTTCTAAAGAAATGGTTAACTGAGAACAATATCATCATTTTAGAGTGGCAGAGCCAGAGTTCAGACCTCAATCCGTCAAAAAAAGTGAGCACAAGGCCAGAGTGATGGCAAATAATCGTTCCTGACTAAAAACCCGGATTGCTGTTAAAAAGTACCCTGGAAATCCAGAGTTCTTGTAAGAGCACAATGGAATTGTCTCTGTGAGACACTCTGGCAATGAGCAATGATGCACGTTACTTTTACCCCTTGCATCCCGTGGAACCAATCAAATCGTATCTGATATAGGCGGGCCAGAGGCGAGCTAAACTGATGACAGCGCTGCAACGTTGGAAACATTGATCATAGTGTTATCCAATTGCGTCGAAGTCCAGAATCATTCAGAGTAAACATTGGTCTAGTGTTATCCAATTGCGTGCAGTGAGATTTTCAAATGCATGCTTGGTGCCGCCCCTCAAGTTGGGCCATTACATTGTTCGTGGTCAGACCCTTAATCTTTCTAGATTATCAGGGTCTGGATTTTCCAGGCTAGTTAAAAAGGTGTGGTCTAGAATCATTGTGGAGACATGGAGAGGCTTGGTAGATATAAGAACCATTTTAAGAGCTGTGAATGCAAATAAAGATGTTTCCATTGATTATTTAAAAAGGGTATGAATCATTTTGGACTTGCCCTTTTTTTTATAATGTTAAAAAAGATAATTATTTTTTAATTCCATTTTCTACCACATTGTCTTACAACCTTTTGGCATGTGGCAGTGTCATTTTCAGTCAGAACAAACGTATGAATAATGAATTAATAATTTTGTTCTTAACTATACATATACCATGTCTGGAACCAGGAGGAGCCACATCTCCAGACTCGACAAGCACCTTGAGGTCACAGTGAGCAGGGCAGCATGGTGAAGGAGTGCTATGTGCAGGACACAGGGCAGCATGGTGAAGGAGCGCTATGTGCAGGACACAGGGCAGAAGGCGGCACTGAGCCTGCTGGAGGCGTCGGACTCCGACGTTTGAAATCTACATCTCGCTCGACGTCAAGGTCATCAGTATCGTCCTGGCGGCTCGGTCTGAGGAGGACAAGGACCGGTGTCCTTAGTGCCAGGCGCTGTCCAGTGAAAACGCCGACCTGAAGGCCCAGGTGCAGAGGTGAGTACATTTTCAATGTTATATTTATCATTTATATTCATTTCTTGTAATTATTTAGTATAGAGTAGACCTGCTCTATATGAAAAGTGTCACCAGATCATTTGTTTTATGCTGCTAAAGGCCGACTCAGGAGGTGGGGAGCTCCAGGGAGATGTGCAGTCTGGAGCTCCTCGGGCTGCCAGTCTCAGGTCATGGTGACGCTGACTGGAAAGTGACAAGATATACAGGTAGCACAGGACCTAAATAATCATTTGCTCTCTATGTGTGTGTGTTTCAGGGTCCACCTGCACCTCCCCTGTGTTGTAGTTATTTGTAAAGTTCAGTGTTTTTTCAGTGTTGAGGTTACTCTATACACTCCCTACATTTGGGAATAAAAAAATGTTTGCTCATCGGCAGATTCCACACTTTGACTTTCATTTAAATTATGGCCCGAAGACCTTTGGACAATAAATGAGCAACACTGTCTCCTCTGTTCAGGACAACTTGTTTATTTCCAAGGTAGTGTGGAGCAGTCGCACAGAGCATGGCAGATATGAAGAGTCTTACAGTAACAGAATCATTTCACAGCAATCAGTGGAAACCAACGTCAAACTCACTTAAGACCTCCGAGTCTTACATGAACCAAACAACACCAACGTTAAACTCAGTTAAGACCCCACAGTTTGTTACAGAAACCAAACAAGACCAACGTTAAACTCATTTAAGACCCCACAGTTTGTTACAGAAAACAAACAAAACCAATGTTAAGAGCTCAGTTAAAAACCCAAGAAATGTATCAGAAACCAATCAAGAGCAATGTTAAGAGCTCAGTTAAAAACCCAAGAAATGTATCAGAAATCAATCAAGAGCAATGTTAAGAGCTCAGTTACAAGCCCTGTGGTGTGAATACAGGGTAAGGACATAGCCATCATGCAAACCAGGAACACCACACAGATAAGAACCCGACATAGACATCAGGAACGTTCCAGAGCCCTGCAGAACACTCCAGAGATGTCTGAAATATTCCAGAAACCTGCGGAACATTCCAGAACCCCTGGGACATTCCAGCCATTGTGTGGTGTTGCCCTACACAGGAATGTTCTGAAGACTCAAACAAAATAAAACATTCTCTGAGGAGACAAAGTTAGAAAAGCTGCTCAATAAAAAATATAAAAATATGAAATGTCAAATTCATATTTACATAGCATATGTCAGCATACATAAATTCAGAGAAATATCTCTTTCAATAATAATAATAAAAATATGTACATCATCAGATGTTATCAGAAGTAGTTATTTATTATGTTAAAGACAATTATTATTTAAATAGTAAATAACATTTGGAAATATTTCAACTTTAGTGTGCAAAGTGTCTCCATGGGGTATAAGCAATCCCAACAGCCTGCTCTCTTTCAGGTAGTCTCCTGAGCTGCTCTCTCTCAGGTAGTCTTTCAGGAGACACAGAAGTGCAAATCCCCTCCTCGCCACCAGGAGGCTGTCTTCTGCTTTGACATCAGACGCCAGACAACACGTTCATCCTCCTAAATGTTTTCTCATTCTCATAAAATGTAATGCACATACACCATATCACCCCTTTCTGCCCATAATGAATCTATCAGATATGACACCACAGTGGAAGTACCCATCACAGGCCCCATGTCACACCAGGTGTGATGCTGCACATACAATACGTGTGTCAGCTGTGACATCACAGGCCCCATGTCACACCAGGTGTGATGCGTGTGTCAGCTGTGACATCACAGGCCCCATGTCACACCAGGTGTGATGTGCGTGTCAGCTGTGACATCAC
>NC_055976.1:31789984-31794984 GCF_018492685.1 Alosa sapidissima | reverse complement strand
CGGTTGGTCAGTGTGTGTGTGTGTGTGTGTGTGTGTGTACCTGGGGACAGGCCGATGAGGGAGCGGTTGGTCAGTGTGTGTGTGTGTGTGTGTGTACCTGGGGACAGGCCGATGAGGGAGCGGTTGGTCAGTGTGTGTGTGTGTGTGTGTGTACCTGGGGACAGGCCGATGAGGGAGCGGTTGGTCAGTGTGTGTGTGTGTGTGTGTGTGTGTACCTGGGGACAGGCCGATGAGGGAGCGGTTGGTCAGTGTGTGTGTGCCGTTGGGTCTGCTGGGGATGGAGGAGAGGACGGCCTGCAGGTACTTCTCCTGCTCAACACTACTGGAGGAGTCTGATGCAGGGGCTGAGATACAGAGAGAGAGTTAACACACACACACACACACACACGCACGCGCACACGCATACACACACACACACGCACACTACTGGAGGAGTCTGATGCAGGGGCTGAGATACAGAGAGAGAGTTAACACACACACACACACACACACGCACGCGCACACGCACGCACACAAACACGCACGCACGCACACACTTTATTGGACAAACGCCACTAGATCGTCATTTCCAGGGAAGCCCGGCGTCTGGGAGTGAATGGGACAGTGGGATGGCCCGGACGCCGAGCTTCTGTATGATGATTGGAGGAACCGTCATAGAGGCTGGACTCTTTTTGATTGACAGCATATGTCGCGATCTGACAGGAAGTGGTTCAAGTTGGCAGGTGAAGGCAAGTTGCAGCTCCAATTCTCATAATTTGTGAGCAATGCAGTCGGTTTCTATTTGCCTTTGTACACAGCCGTAAATAAAACCCTAATGTGGAGTTACAGTTGTGTATTTAGGCAAGTGTATTTAGGCAAGTGTATTTAGGCAAGCTTAGCTAGCGCTATATGACGGTGTAGGCTACATTATGCTAATGTTTATGGTAGACTACTTGAATTTTAAAAGCCCACCAGGGGAGATTAAAGATAAAACAGCAAGGCAGATGAACGTACACAGAGAAATAACTCTAGAAGGCTAAGACCTAGCCTAAACTCCCCCCAAGCTGCCATGTCTGCCATGCCAACTCTATAGCCTACTGTTTGGTCTATTCTGCCATGCCAACTCTATAGCCTACTGTTTGGTCTATTCTGGGTTTGGGGATAATCTCTGCCCTCAAAGAATAATATAGCACCTTAATAATATTCATTTAATAATTGACCATTTTTATCAGAGCTTCCCCTATTCCAAAAAGCAGCAACCGCCACTGACACTCACCCACACGCACACACACACCCACCCACACACACCCCCACCCACCCACACACACACACACACACACTCTCACACATACATATACACACACACACCCACACCCACACACTCACGCACACACCCACACCCACACCCACACACACATACACACCCACACACACATACACACACCCACACTCTCACACACACACACACACACACACAGATACACACACACACCCACACTCTCACACACACACACACACCCACACACACACACACACACACACGCACGGTACCTGTGCTCGAAGAGTTCTGTGATTTGAACAGGCCGACCACACTCTTGCTGTGAAAACCTCCTGAGCGCAGGAGCACGGCTTTGGAGCGAGGGTGACGCCACGTAACCACGGGCAACCGGTTGTGGCGGTAACAGCGAGCCACCTTCTGCAGACTGCTGTCCTGCACCGACTGGGGGACCACCAGTAACCCTGGGTAACTACACACACACACACACACACACACACACACACACAGTTCAGAGTTAGGGTCAAATTACTTCCAATTTATGAATCGTATCTGTGGGAGTGGGAGTGTGTGTGTGTGTGTGTGTGTGTGTGTGTGTGAGAGAGAGGGAGGGAGAAAATCCCTTTTATTAAACCATACTATGGATCAATTACTAAATCCCCATTAATACACACAGCAAACCAGTGGAACAGAATGTTGTTTCACCATTAACATGTGTAACGTGGAAGAAGGCATATTCCACTCTGACCCTACACTCCACTAACCCTTTAAACATGTCCACTAAAGTCACAGATATCCCCTCCTCCCCCAATCAATCGAGAGAGGGAGAGAGAGAGGGAGAGAGAGAGGGAGAGAGAGAGAGAGAGGGAGAGAGGGAGAATGATAGAAAGAGAAAGAGAGAGGGAGAGAGAGATATAGAGAGAGAGATAGAGAGAGGGTGAGAGACAGAGAGAGATAGAGAGAGAGAGAGATAGAGAGAGGGGGAGAGACAGAGAGAGATAGAGAGAGAGAGGGAGAGAGGGGGAGACAGAGAGATAGATAGAGAGAGAGAGAGGGAGAGAGAGGGGGAGACAGAGAGATAGATAGAGAGATAGATAGAGAGAGAGAGGGGGAGACAGATAGATAGAGAGAGGGAGAGAGAGAGAGAGAGAGAGAGAGAGAGAGAGAGATCCACACCTGCGGCACAGTGAGTAGAGGCGGTTGGCGGCGGTGATGCGGAGTGTCTCCCCCCCTTTGGAGCGGGAGCTGCTGGTTGGCATGGTACCCAGTCCCAGGCGCTGGTAGTCACGGAAACAGGCTCGCTCCACCAGCTGCTCCATAGTGGACTTTTCACTGCTGGCCTTCAGAGTGGAGCAGGGAGGCTCACCCTCATCTGACACTACAACACACACACACACACACACAATTATCACACACACACACACACACACCTTCAGAGTGGAGCAGGGAGGCTCACCCTCATCTGACACTACAACACACACACACACACACCTTCAGAGTGGAGCAGGGAGGCTCACCCTCATCTGACACTACAACACACACACACACACACACCTTCAGAGTGGAGCAGGGAGGCTCACCCTCATCTGACACTACAACACACACACACACACACACAATTATCACACACACACACACACACACCTTCAGAGTGGAGCAGGGAGGCTCACCCTCATCTGACACTACAACACACACACACACACACACACACACGCCTTCAGAGTGGAACACTCGCCCACATAAGACACTACAACACACACACACACACAATTATCACACACACACACACACACACACACACACACATCTACAGAGTGGAACAGGGATGCTTGCCCTCATCCAACACTATAAAACACACACACAATTATTACACAAACACACACGCACAGATACAGGCCCAGAACTGAACCCTAAGGAACTCTGCTGTATAGAGGAACTGGACCCTGAGGAACTCTGAGGAACTCTGCTGTATAGAGGAACTGAACCCTGAGGAACTGAGGAACTCTGCTGTATAGAGGAACTCTGCTGTATAGAGGAACTGAACCCTGAGGAACCCTGCTGTGTAGAGGAACCCTGCTGTATAGAGGAACTGGACCCTGAGGAACTCTGCTGTATAGAGGAACTCTGCTGTGTAGAGGGACCTGGACCCTGAGGAACTCTGCTGTATAGAGGAACTGGACCCTGAGGAACTCTGAGGAACTCTGCTGTATAGAGGAACTGAACCCTGAGGAACTCTGCTGTATAGAGGAACTGGACCCTGAGGAACTCTACTGTATAGAGGAACTGGACCCTGAGGAACTCTACTGTATAGAGGAACTCTGCTGTGTAGAGGGACCTGGACCCTGAGGAACTCTGCTGTATAGAGGAACTGGACCCTGAGGAACTCTGCTGTGTAGAGGAACTCTGCTGTGTAGAGGGACCTGGACCCTGAGGAACTCTGCTGTGTAGAGGAACTCTGCTGTGTAGAGGGACCTGGACCCTGAGGAACTCTGCTGTATAGAGGAACTCTGCTGTGTAGAGGAACTCTGCTGTGTAGAGGAACTGGACCCTGAGGAACTCTGCTGTATAGAGGAACTGAACCCTGAGGAACTCTGCTGTGTAGAGGAACTCTGCTGTATAGAGGAGCTTTGGAGAAAAGTGTCGGCCACACACCTGAGATATCGTCATCCTCGTGAAAAGTCGTGCGACTCCTGCGGAGTGTCTGGCGGCCCATGGTGATCTTCCCTGCACGCCGAGCTCCTTTCACCAGCGTCTTAGAGAGGGTACTGCACGCACACACACACACACACACACACACACACACACACAACGCAGGAACACAAATGTACAGTCTCCAGTAACAGCTACACATATGGAGACCATGCAGAGAATGTGTGTGTGTGTTAGTGTGAGCACTGACCAGAGGCCTGTGCATGCGTGTGTGTGTGTGTGCGTGTAGTGTGTGTGCGTGCGTGTAGTGTGTGTGTGCGTGTGTGTGTGCGTGTGTGTGCGTGCGTTTAGTGTGTGTGTGTGTGTGTGTGTGTAGTGTGTGTGCATGCGTGCGTGCGTGTAGTGTGTGTGTGTGTGCGTGTGTGTGTGTGCGTGTAGTGTGTGTGTGTGTGTGTGTGCGTGTGTGTGTGTAGTGTGTGTGGGTGCGTGCGTTCGTACTGACCGGAGGCCTGTGTTACGTTCCTTCTGTTTGGGGGTGACGGGAGGTATGCTCTGTCCTGCTGCAAAAGCAAACGTGCTGAAGATGGACTGTGGGAAACGCAGTCTCTGGATATGCTTCCGGAATGTCTCCACTTCCTCTGATGTCACTTCCTCATCAAATGCTACCTTTATCAGCTGACAGAAACAGTTCACCTTTACTCCGCCCCCTCTTATTACATCATCATACAATCACAGTATTTGTCCTATAAACACACAACATATCTGCTGCATTGTGTGTATAATGTGTGTGTGTGTGTGTGTAATGTGCATAATGTGTGTGTGTGTGTGCGTGTGTAATGTGTATAGTGTGTGTGTGCGTGCGTGCGTGTACCTGGCATGTGGCAGAGCGCAGCTGCAGTCCTTCCTGAAGACTCTGCTGTAGCTGATTCTGAACGGAGATCTTCTTCTCCTTGGTCAGAGAGGACAGAGGAAACCCTCTCACCACCACCTGCTCCCCCACTACACACACACACACACACACACACACACATCATGAACACGCATGGGACCTTACACACATACAAACACATCGGCATCGGTGTGTGTGTGTGTGTAC
>NC_055976.1:31779984-31784984 GCF_018492685.1 Alosa sapidissima | reverse complement strand
TTCAAGTTAGTTGCACATTAAAACTAGTAGAAAATGTAGCCTATACGCTATTTAAAAATCCTCTGTACGTTAAATATCCAAACTTTTTCTTGTAACCGTCTTTATGTGGCTCTTCTGAGATTCAAAAAATAATACATTTGGTATTATTTACATACAAAGTGGCTCTCCAGGCAAAAAAGGTTGCTATAGGTACTGGGGCAGCACTTCACTTTTTGCCACCAGGCTGTCCATTGAGAAACTGTCGCTATGCTTTCATGTGCCACTGCTAGCTAGCTTATTTCAGTATGACTGCATAAACATAGATCTGTGGATCTGCGTTGTCTCTTTACAGGCTAATATTCTCACGCGAATAGTTCTCTTTTGAAGTGGCCCGTATAGCTATTTTAATCCAGCCCGAGACACCTTCACGGAAACCTATGACGCGCTGCTATTTAGACCTATGAGGCAGACAGATGGTGGAATATCTCACAAACTTTTCATTAAAGAAATTACAAACCGTATATCAGAATAAACAGCACAACTTAGCGAACACAAAGGTGTAAAGCATTCCCTTATACAATTAGCCGTTCCAGAGTAATCCGGTTTTGAAATTGAAGCAAATGTCTACAAGGTCTCCAACTTTGGGCTTTTGTAATACATGATAAGGCCAAATACAAAATTAACAATATTGCCTAGATAACTAAATATTAAAACCAGAGTTTGTCAATGTAGTTTCACAAAATGCTAAGCATGCATATTAAGTTTCTTAAAGCTGAGCTGTGCTTAAATTGTTCAGTGCATGATTTCATCATCATCAACCATTTTTTATTCAGGGAGAAATTGACTGAGCATCAAGCTCTTTTACAGCAATGCCCTGAGTTACAAAACATACAACAACAATAATCAAAATAACAAAACAAGAACAATAAAAAGATACAAAAGGCAATTAATACTACTACTACTACTACTACTAATAATAATAAAATAAATAAAAATAATAATAATAAATCAAATAATAATAATAATAATAATAATAATAATAATAAATAGAAAGAAAAGAAGAAGGGGAATGTATAAATAATAATAATGATATAAAAAGTCTAAAATATTAGTCAAAGCAAGAACATTGTGCAACAGCCATATCATCAGTCATACCCTTGAATTGGTCTAGTGACACAAACCTATCTAGTTTCAATAACTCTTGCAATTTGTTCCATTTATTAGATGCAAAAAATGTAAAAGCTAATTTACCAAATTCACATTTCATTTGAGGAGTTTGAAGAGATATAAAACCCTGTGAGCGTGTATTGTGGCAGATTGATTTTATGTTCAGAAGAAGTTAGGTAAAAAGGTAACTTTCCCAGTAATGCCTTTCCCTCCTATCATAGAGGGAAGACCATCCTACATTTTGGTATAGTTTAGTGATGAGTTTTAAACCCATCTCCAGTTATAAAACGTAGTGAACTGTGGTAAACTGCATCAAGTGATTACAGAGTGGTAGGGGCTGCATGCATTATACACAATATCACCATAGTCTAGGACTGACATTATAGTTGATTGAATAATGGTCATTCTGCTTTCTAAAGAGAAGCAAGACCTAACCTAAGTGCATCTAATTTAATGTTTTACCTTTTTTGTGAGATCAAACACATGTGTTCTAAATGATAGTTTGTTATCTAGCCAAATGTCTAGATATTTGTATTGAGAAATTTGCTCAATTTGTGTCCCATTTAGGGAACAGATGTTATAGGCATCAAGGTCACACTTTCTCGATCTAGTAAAGATCATACATTTTGTTTTTGCTTCATTTAGAACCATCATAACAGGCCAAATAGAAAAGAATTGCTAAATGTTAAATATAGCCTTGATACCTGTACATATTTAAATCAGATGATGTAGTTAGATCTAGTTGGAGAGTCGATTATAGGATGCTCCAGAACTCACACCAATGGAGTCTTAAAGGAGCCACACCACTTTTATGACAAGACACTAGAGCATATGAATGTGGTTCTGTTGGCCTTTAGTTTTGTTGCTACTGTGCTTGGAAGACAGCTGGTAGGTTTAGGGCAAAATTCAGCATATTTTAGCCTACTATAATCATGATATCACATTTTCATGCCGTTTCTCTAGTGGCTGATAGATTTTGGAATCCACCAGCCACAGTGGCAGGTGGAAAAAATATTTAATTTCCATCCCTGGTGTGTACCTGTACCTGTATGTGTGTGTGTGTGTGTGTGTGTGTGTGTGTGTGTGTGTGTGTGTGTGTGTGTGTGTGTGTGTGTGTGTATGTGTTCAGCAAACAGTTATAGTGTGCACATCCCACCTTCTGGCAGGTGCAGGACAAAAGAAAACTATACTCAATTGAAAAAATATAATGTCCGCAACACTGCTTTTGACTCCCAATTATTTAATGCAGGCAAATGCAAAAGCATTACATTACATTACATTACATTACATTTGGCTGACGCTTTTTAACCAAAGCGACTAACAACATGGTAAACAGTAAGTTTTTAGAACAATTCTCACAATTTTAGGACAGTTTAAAAAAAAAAAAAAACATTAGAGTACAGTAAGAATAAGTGCGTCGGTGAGTGCTGTTTTTAACAGTTACTTGTCAGTTTAAAACGGCTGGTGAGTGCTAGGATCAGTAAGACTTGTTGTAAGTGTTGCTATGAGAGTAGATGTTCTCTAAAGAGCTGGGTCTTCAGGAGTTTTTTGAAAGTGGAAAAGGATGTCACTGTCCTTGTAGGAACTGGCAGTGTGTTCCACCAACGAGGAACAACAGATGAGAAAAGTTTGGATTGGCTTGAGCGTACCGGTGGTAGCGCTAGACGTCGTTCGTCAGAGGAGCGCAGCGGTCTGGAGGTAGTGTAAGTCTGTATGAGGGCATTCAAGTAGGTGGGAGCAGAACCGGAGACTACTTTGTAGGCAAGCGTTAGAGACTTGAATTTGATGCGGGCCGCCATAGGTAGCCAGTGTAGCTGGATGAGCAGCGGGTTAACATGTGCCCTTTTGGGTTGGTTGTAGACCAGGCGCGCCGCCGCGTTCTGGATCATCTGAAGTGGTTTCACTGCGCAGGCTGGGAGACCTGTCAGGAGGGCATTGCAGTAGTCGAGTCGTGAGATGACTATTGCCTGAACCAGAAGTTGGGTAGCATCTTGAGTCAAGTAAGTCCTGATTTTCCGTATGTTGTAGAGTGCAAAACGGCATGACCGGGCGACTGAGGCAACATGATCCGAGAAGTTTAGTTGGTTGTCAAGAACAACTCCTAGATTTCTTGCAGTCCTGGTCAGTGAAACAGACAGGGAGTCAAATTTGATGTTGATGTCGTGGTGTATGGTAGGTTTAGCTGGGATGACCAGCAGTTCAGTCTTTGAGAGGTTCAGCTGGAGGTGGTGTGCCTTCATCCATGTAGCTATGTCTGAGAGGCAATCCGAGATCCGTGCTGAAACCAGGGGGTCGTCAGGTGGAAAGGACAGATAGAGCTGTGTGTCGTCTGCATAGCAGTGGTATGAGAAGCCGTGCGAACGGATAATCTGTCCCAAGGAGGTGGTGTAGATAGCAAAGAGGAGGGGGCCCAGCACTGAGCCCTGGGGGACCCCTGTGGTGAGATGGTGAGGTGCGGATAGCTGACCAAGCCATGATACGTAAAACGAGCGTCCTGTGAGGTAGGATTCAAACCAGGAGAGAGCAGAACCGGAGATTCCCATGTCAGCGAGTATAGAGAGAAGGATACGGTGATTAACCGTGTCAAAGGCAGCCGATAAGTCAAGCAGAATGAGTACTGATGACCGAGCGGTCGCCCTGGCTTCTTTTAAGGCTTCTGTTACAGACAGCAGAGCCGTTTCGGTAGAGTGGCCGCTTTTGAACCCAGACTGATTTGGATCCAGAAGGTTGTTCTGTGAAAGGAAGTCAGAGACCTGTTTGGAGACTGCTCGTTCAATGCCTTTGGATAGGAAAGGCAGTAGTGAGACAGGGCGGTAGTTCTCAACTTGAGCAGGGTTGAGAGAAGCTTTCTTAAGTAACGGTGTTACCCGGGCCATTTTGAACGCTGTTGGAAATGTGCCGGAGGTTAGCGAGGCATTGATCACATGTGTGATAGCTGGAGCGATGGTCGGGCTGATGGACTGAAGTAGGCTCGTAGGTATAGGGTCCAGCGAGCATGTGGTAGGACGGCTGCATGTCAGGAGTCTGGACACTTCACTCTCGGAGAGAGGCATGAATGCTGAAAAAGATGTTCCAGCAGTCCCTAGAGGTTGTAGGAGTGCGGTATCTGAGTCAGATGCGTTGAGTGGGCATGTAGAGAATTGACTGCTGATTGCCGCCACTTTGTTTGTAAAAAATGAGGCGAGGCTATCTGCAGTAAGGCTGGATGGAGGAGGAGGCAGCTGAGGGTTGAGTAGCGATTTGAAGGTTGAGAAAAGTTTTCGAGTGTCTGTAGCGCTGTTGATTTTGTCATTGTAGAAAGCAGTCTTAGCAGCAGTGATGCTGGCTGAGAAGGAGGTCAGGAGTGTCTGGTAGTTTTTGAGGTCGTCAGCTAGTTTGGATTTGTGCCATTTCCTCTCCGCGGCTCTGAGTTTGGTGCGCTGCGATCGGAGGGTATCATTTAGCCATGGATGAGAATGTTTAGATCGAGCTGGCCTTGTGGTAAGAGGGCACAGCTCGTCTAGACACGAGGTCAGTGTGGAGCAGAGCGAGTCAGTGGCTTCATTAACCTCCAGAGAGGAGAAGGTGTTGAGTGGAGGTAGACCGGAGGCAACCACAGAGGAGAAGTGCGTTGGAGACAGGTTCCGGATGTTGCGGCGGAACGTGACCATCGGCTGAGGAGCCGGAGGCTGTTCTGACAGGCTGACGTTGAACTGGATGAAGAAGTGGTCAGAAAGATGGAGAGGCGTCACCATGAGGGTGTCTGTGCTGCAGTTCCGAGTGAAGATCAAGTCAAGCTCTTTGCCAGCTTTGTGAGTCGGTGGGCTTTGAACCAGTTCGAGGTCAAAGGAGTGGACCAGGGCCAAAAAGTCCGC
>NC_055976.1:31772484-31774984 GCF_018492685.1 Alosa sapidissima | reverse complement strand
TACTGGACCTTAGTGCAGCATTTGACACTGTTGATCACAATATTTTACTACACAGACTAGAACACTGGGTTGGATTTACAGGCATAGTTATCAGCTGGCTAAAATCATATCTACAAGAAAGGAGCTTCTTTGTTGCCATCGGAAACTGTACCTCAACACCAACGTCCTTGACCTGTGGTGTTCCCCAGGGGTCGATCTTGGGGCCACTATTATTCAACTTCTATATGCTCCCACTTGGACAAATCATTCAAAATAATTTGATTTCATATCATAGCTATGCAGATGACACACAAATTTACTTAGCTCTATCACCAAACGACTATGGTCCTCTTGAATCTATGTGTCAGTGTATAGAACAAATCAACACCTGGATGTCTCAATATTTTCTTCAGCTGAACAAAGAAAAAACTGAAGTAATTATATTTGGTAAAAATGAGGAAAGACTTAGGGTTGCCACTCTCCTTGACACAAAAGGGTTGAAGGCAAAGGATACTGTTAATCTTGGTGTATTAATTGACAGTGATCTAAATTTCAACAGCCACATGAAAGCGATAACTAAATCAGCTTTTTACCACCTCAAAAATATTGCCAAACTCAGAGGGCTGATGTCAAAACATGACTTAGAAAAACTCATTCATGCATTTATCTCCAGCAGAGTTGATTACTGCAATGGACTGTTCACAGGCCTTCCTAAAAAGACTATTAAACAGCTTCAGGTAATACAAAATGCAGCAGCTAGGATTCTAACAAAAACTAAAAGAACTGACCACATTACTCCAATTCTCAAGTCCTTGCACTGGCTTCCAGTAAGTCACAGAATTGACTTTAAAGCACTATTGCTTGTTTATAAATCAGTAAATGGAGCAGGACCTAAATACTTGTCAGACATGCTTCAGCAGTACACACCTTCTCGTCCTCTCAGGTCCCAGGTGAAAAACCTGCTAGTAAAACCTACAGTTAGAACTAAACATGGTGAAGCAGCTTTTAGCTGCTATGCGGCTCAGCTGTGGAACCAACTTTCGGATGACATCAAAAAGGCCCCAACTGTAGCCAGTTTTAAATCTAGAATTAAGACCAAACTGTTCTCAGATGCTTTCTGCTAACTGTGCCGAGTTACAAATTCTGAATCTGCCTTGATAATTAATCTACCTTGTCTTTTATTACTTTTTTTTACTACTTTTGCCTTTGTTTTTGCTTACTAATTATTCTTTATTTTTAAATTATTTTACCTTGTGTTTTATGTTTTCTTTTTATTATGATCTTTACCTTTTAACTATTCTTTGACTATATTGCCCTTCTATGCTTTTATTTGTTATTATTGTTTGGTTTTGTTTATGTAAAGCACATTGAATGACCTCTGTGTATCAAAATGCGCTATATAAATAAACTTGACTTGACTTGACTTGACTAGGCTCTGAATGTCCAGGATAATATGTGTGCCTTCCATGTGTCCAGACTGGTTGTTGCAAGCGTAGGTGATGAGGTGTTCATGTGTGTGTTGGTTATTGAAGGTGTAGTTGATGGTTTGTGTGTGTGTGTGTGTGTGTGTTTCTGTGTGTGTACCTTCTGCGTCTCCAGTGATTGGTTGTTGAAGATGTAGCTGATGGTGTGTGTGTGTGTCAGGGACTGAAACCAGAATGATTTTCATTTCGGTTTGTTCTGAGCAAAAACATTATTTTTTGGTTCCTGTTCCAGTGTTCTAAGGACTCTCTTCTAAAGGGAAACCGGTTAGAACGTTACAGAAGAACGGTTAATAATGTTCCTTTAAAAGTGATTTTGCTCATACAAATTGATTTATGGCCAGTGGCACAATGCTTTTTGTTGCCCAACAGCCTTAAAGCTGAAACCAAAGCTCATTAGATAGCAAGGCTACCTGTTAAAATCAAAGCTCATTAGATAGCAAGGCTACCTGTTAAAATCAAAGCTCATTAGATAGCAAGACTAACTGTTAAAAACAAAGCACATTAGCTATTACGGCTAACTGTTAAAAACACTGGGCCTGAATTCAGGCGTGGGGTGAGATTTGAAAGTAGGCAATTAGCCTATATAACATTAAATCTTCAAAAATGTTCAAAACTTCAGGCACAGAAAATGTCCTTGCTTTAAGCCCTGTAATAGCCTGACCTATGTGTGGTGCTACCAACTGCATGGCACTAGGCCTATAGATATATTCCTAGTGTCTCTGGTACCAACTGCATGGCACTAGGCCTATAGCTATATTCCTATGTGTGGTGCTACCAACTACATGACATTAGGCCTATAGCTATATTCCTAGTGTCTCTGTTAGCCTGTTATTTCACACATTGTTTCAGTAATTTAGGCTACATACTTGGAAAAGGCAGATAGTGTTGGATATGAAAATCCTTTCGATCAACTAGTAGTTCTAGCCTATTATACAGGGGAGATACTGATTCATAACATCTGACTAAATTCATCCTATAAGGGGTCTGGGGAACAGTGTGTGGTGACTTTCCAAACCTATGGACTTTTGAATAATATT
>NC_055976.1:31754984-31767484 GCF_018492685.1 Alosa sapidissima | reverse complement strand
AACCTACATTACTGGCAGAGATTTTTTTATCAGTCTAGGAGATCATGTGTCTGAAATATCATGTGTCTGAAGTCAGCATAATGTAAACTTCCATAGCTACGCAGATGATACCCAATTGTATATTTCTATGGAGCCAACTAACCCAGATGGCATTTGCTCCCTCACTGCATGCCTAACCTCCATTAATCAGTGGATGAGCAAAACATTTTTGAAACTAAATGATGACAAAACAGAGGTACTTTTGGTTGGACCAAAACTAAAGCGAGATATTGTTCTTAGTAATCTGGGAAACTTGGCGCACCAGGTCAAACCAAAAGTAACAAGCCTTGGTGTCATCTTAGATGCAGAGTTAAGTTTTAAGCCCCATATCAGTAAAGTTACTCAGACAGCCTATTTCCACCTGAGAAACCTTGTCAAAGTGCGGCCCTTTTTAACTCAACAAGATGCAGAAAAACTAATTCACGCCTTTATCACTAGCAGGTTAGACTACTGCAATGCACTTTTCACTGGTCTTCCCATCTAAAAAAAATTGGCACTCATACAGAACTCTGCGGCTAGACTTTTAACTAAGACCAAGAAGAGAGAACACATCACCCCTGTGTTGGCTGAACTGCACTGGCTCCCTATTTCCTATAGAATTGATTTTAAGGTTATGTTAATTACTTACAAAAGCTCTGAATGGCATAGCACCTTCATATATCTCTGAGCTTTTAATATCTTATCAACCACAAACTTAGATCATCCAATTCTAATCTTTTAATCGTACCCAAAGTGCTCCACAAGCAAATCTTTCATGGAGAAGCTGCTTTTATCCATTTTGCCCCCAAACTATGGAACACCCTGCCTCTGTACATCAAGCAGGCGAGTTCAGTAAATATTTTTAAAAAAGATCTGAAAACATACCTGTACAGGAAAGCTTTTAGTTAACTCATCTTATCCTGTAGACTACTTTTTCAGATTATTCTACATCTGCTGCTATTGGAGGGCGCAGCCAGCCAGAAGCAGATGGGCTCCCCCTATTAAGTCAGGTTCTGCTCAAGGTTTCTTCCTGGAATATGGGAGTTTTTCCTTGCCACAGTTGCCATATGGCGTGCTTATGGGGGGTAAAGGGTTAAGGCTGCCAGTCTTATGACATGTTATTTTTCTATATGTTGCTGAGTGGATCATAAACGGCCCCAGCAATGAAGAAAAGTGATTGATAATGACTTTACATTTGAAGCATGTAACACAATAATAGTCAGACTGACTATTATTGTGTTACATGCTTCAAATGTAAAGCAATTTGAGCTGCATTCTGTGTATGAAAGGTGCTATACAAATAAAGCTTATTATTACACACACACACACACACACACACGCACACACACTGTTACGGCCACTCTGGCCTCTCGGCTGTGTTCTGCTTATTCTCCTCTCGTAGGCCTGTTCCTGCGTGTCCCGGGATAGGGGGTGTGCCAGCGTACGGGGCGTGTCCCACCTAAATTTGGCCTTCCAGAGAAGCGGCGGGAGCTTTGCGTTGTGTTTTGTTCTGTTGTTGTTTTGTACTTTGTATTACATGTTGTCACGTAATTAAACCCTAGGCGTGAATTGTCGCACTTTCTCCTGCCCCATTTCTTTGTTACCGTTGAGCCGGGTAACACACACACCACACACACACACACACACACACACACACACGTTTCCATTCCCTACTTATGCCAGCATACAAGCATACAATGTGTCTGACATTATTGTTAAGCTAGTGTGTGTGTGTGTGTGTGTGTGTGTGCGTGTGACTAACGTTCTTGTAGAGCTGTTCAGAGAGCTCTCTGGTGTGTTTGGAGATCAGCGTTGGATTCTCCTCCTCCTGATGACGACGCTCCACATCTGCTGCTACCAGCTGTCAACAACAACAACAACATGTAAACAACAACAAGAACCTAACCCAACTGCAACCATAACATATAAATACAAACAACACCAGCAGCTTAACAGCAACACTACCAACATATAAATACAAACAACACCAGCAGCTTAACAGCAACACTACTATAACATTACCGTCATTATAAACATCCACACCGAACCAGACTAGCAACATACACACACACACACACACACACACACACACACACACACGCACACACACCTGGTCGAAGAGGTCAGTGGTGCGGTAGGGCGGCCCTCTCTCGGACACAAACCCAGCGAATGCCATTCCATCCAGAACCTTCGACAGGAAGTCTGCTTCAATCAGCCCACGCTGAGACAGGAAGGCAGTCTGACACACACACACACACACACACACAGACACACAGATCAACTTAAGGAACATGTCATGTAATCCACATATAGACATATCGACACTACACACTAACATCGGAGTACGTGAATGGAGTGGGAGTGTGTGTGTGTGTGTTACCTTGTGGAAGTGTATGACTGGTTCAGGGTGGATGCGGATCAGCTGCAGGCAGGAGCGGTACCCCTGGAAGAGCTGAGAGAAGAGTCTCAGAAACACGGCCCTCAGCTCCTTATCCTGGGGGAGAGACACCTGTTAGCACAGGAGGGGTGTGTGTGTGTGTGTGTGTTTGTTTGTGTGTGTGTGTGTGTGTGTGTGTGTGTTACGGACTGAACCTCAATCCGCAACATAAATGAGACAGAACAGCCGAAGGGCTCGAATCTAAGGGGTCTTTAATACAAAAATAGAATTTACAGTAACTAAGAATAAATAATTGTCAGTTCAAAGTCCGATTATGGCGTCCGTGAGAAGCAGGGACCGTGCAGCTCAGTCGGCGAGAGCAGGAACAAAGGCGTGGGTTGGACCATCTAGCTCAGGCATGCGCACAAGCATCCTCTTCACCTGTGCACAGGTATGTTTTATAGGCCCACAGCCAGATCTCAGGACATGGGTTGGCCCAGAGATAACTAGCAGGGGCACGCTCTGAACGAAGTTTGTGGCCATAGCTACCAACAGGGGGAGCCAAGCCAGAGTTACTATCGGGTGACCACCAAGTACAGGGGATGCGTAACACTCCCATCCCAAAATGGTGGCTTGTCACCATAAGCGTAGCTCTGTAATTAACATTAGCCTTACAGCAACGGTATGCCATAAATGAGCTTAGACTATTAGAAGAACTAAGAAATAGTAAAGCTGTACTGAGGTCATGGGCAGGAACACAGTACAACAAAAATGGGCTTTGCAAAACCACGTTGCAAAAGGACAGCTCCGGCTCCGAAATCGCTCGCGTCCACGGACAAACTGAAAGGCCTACTATAATCGGGGGCAGCGAGAACAGGACTGGAGAGCAAGAGACATTTTCGAATGCTTTCTGACACGTCTCAGACCACACAAACTCAACTAAGGGACTAAGCACCCATACAGAAAAATCAAGGGAAAAAATATATTCACATATATGCAGCTACATCCAGCTTTAATTTAAATAGATGGCTACAATATATTTAATACATATATAGTACAAGAACGTATATATGCAAGTATATGTGGGATCCAGCAATGTAACATATATGTGGATATCGTACATGAACATATATGGTGAATATATTATTCAATTAACTTATTTGCACCATGATTTGCACACAGGCAGTGATGGGTGGGGTTTACAAAAAACCTTCAACTTCAAAATACGTCACTACCAACGTACTCTAAGGTCGTTGGAATAACGGTTAAAATGTTTGCAGCTTTTTCACTACATAAGCATAACTAACAGCTACTAGTCCAAATGTAAAACGTTTGCTCTGGTTAAGTGGATTGGCGGGGAGTATGAGGGCAAAACCAGTGTTTTGCAGACTGACTGCATTAGTAGACCTAACGTTAATGAGGAAGACTTTTTCAACTGCTCTGGATGGGACAACATCTTGCTAGAAACTAACGTTATGTGGTGGAGGGAAGGAAGGCTCTTGGCCGGTTTTCGAGGCCATGGTGGTCAAAATTGCTGGTAAGTAGATCTTCATTGTATGCTGAATTGCTTTCATATAACATTTGCAGAAGTCGATGTCCGAATTAACAATGGTATTATTGGTGGAAGCTGGAAGCTAACCTTTGCTACTTTCTGTAACATTAACGTTAGCATAAATTAGCCAGCGCTAGCTTTATTTTTTTTACACCTGAAAGGGGTTTGAAAAATAAATTCACTGAGAAACGTTTGGACAATTAATGAAAACGACTTGTAATGACAGAGTGAAATACCAATTTAACCTGTCTCCCGGCCATATTTGGTAGTATATTTGCCTCTGGCATGTAGATTGATAGCTAGGCCTAATTAGAAGCTAACGGTTAGCATTATTAGCCTAAGGTGTAGACATTCTATGCACTGTGGTTTAGCTAGCTAGCTGCTATTGTTGCATCATGGACAACACTTAGAGCTAACATTAGCTTTTTTTTTTTTTTAGATAGGATGTAATGTGGTATGTGCTGGAGAGTATTTAGAGTGGACGTGTAGAAATTGAAGACACAAGTACTGTGCTTAATTTCATGGAAATGGCATTGCAAGTAATGTGTTTTGTTTTTGTGCACTATTAAACTACTTTGTCATGCTTTGTGCACTGACATTCTTGCAAAACCATTCATACCCATGCTAAATTATGGAAATGTAAAAGTTGAATTGTATTGAAAAGGACCATGTATGTGCTATATTTGAGCACTGAAACCCCTTTTTTTTACCTTTTAGAGAGGGAGGCAATACTTGAAAGCTACATCAAGGACACCGGAGGAAGGACCAGAAGACCTGAGACCAAGACGACCCAAGCCCAACCCGTAGTATGCTTCACTGACAAATTTTGATGTTGATGCTTCATCATCACATAGACCAAAGGTAATCAAAAATTTATGTTTACTTATGAATATAACTTTTTTGTTAAAAGTCTATTTTCGAATGCAGAGCATAACCTTTTGTTTCTGAGAATTTATACATTTGTTTGAGTAGTTTTGATCTTTTGAATGACAAGAAATTAGCTTCAAGCTACTGGGGACACAAAGTGAACTGAAATACCTTTCCAACCATATCTTTCTATGATGGTTGGTACAGCTTCCCTACAGTCTCAGATAGCAGTCTCAGATGGGAGACACTTCATGAGTGGGAATATCCCAGGACATTACATATTACACGAGTATACCCTTTACCAACGCCACTCTCATTCATGCTGTATATTCTGTTCACTTGCAGGTTTCAGAGAAGGCTGGTAGAGCTCTCTATTAGTGTGAGCTGTGGGAGATAACCAAGAACTGACAACCACCTAAAGAAGAGGTGGCGATAAAGGCTCTCCAAGAGGAGGTTGTGAGTCTGAAGGCTTTTATTCAACAAGGTTTGTAGAGTGTTTTCATACAGATGTGAAATTTTACATAAAAATGTACATGTTTAACTTTAATGAAATAGCAGCTTCTTGGTTGTACAAGTTTAGTAAAAAATTGAGGATGAAACTAACTTTTCCTTTCAGTGTTTTTCTGTGTGCTTCTCTCTTCGATGTATATGGTATATTAGTTGTGTTGTCTCATTTAAAAGTGTTAGGCTGTCTGTGTGGACTGCTTCACATTTTTGCCTCACCATCATAGATCTTTTCTGTGTTAGTAGTAACTGTAACTGTATATAGTATATAAATAGTAACTGTAACTATTTGAGGTCCTAATTGATTGTGCTATTTTTTAGGAGGCACTTAGAGGGAATGCCTGGACCCTGAGAGGACTAAGACGATAATTGGTGAGTTTATTTTATTTGTATGTCTTTCTCTCCAACTCACTTTGTATTTATCTCCAATTATCGTGATAACACAACAGTGTTTCTGCACTTTAGCATCTGTATTTGTGTCACTAATATTTTGCATGTTCTATTTGTATATGTTCTGTCTTATTCAGAGGCCACCCTGAAGCAGTTCCCAGGCCAGACACTCACTCCAGATTGCTGGGCCAGGCAATAAATGCCAAAGTGACAGAACTGAGGTTCCATAACAAAAACAAAGATTTTCAATAAAATAGAATAAAAGATAACAGAAGTGTTGTGTGTTTCTTCCTCTTTATACTGATACTATGGTTGATTTTAAGTAAACACAATAGTGAAATATTTATTGATCAGTGCGGAAAATATCAAACCATAGTAGAATATCAGAGACATATATGTCTGAAATATATAGATCATGTGATCAGAATCTTCATCAAGGGTCATGGGATCATGCTTTTTAGTGTCATATATTTAAATATATTTAATTATATGCATAAAATATAAGAAAGTGGCCAATATTGAATATTTACTTATATTTTGAAATATATTGATACATACATGGAAATATATGTATTTAACATAGATGTAAATATATTTATTTAACATAGATGTGCTTATACTGGAATATGTTCAAGCTGCATATATGTGAATATATTATTTTTCTGTATGGGCAGGTCCGTGAGTGGGGCCACAACGGAGGAAAAGTTAACGCAAAAATCACGATAGTAGCCAACCATTCCGAGGAATCGTCGTAGCTTGTGACAGTTAACAGGCACTGGATAGTCTTGGACGGCTGCTACCTTGGCTGTTACGGGGAACACATGGCCACCACCAACCACCCGACCCAAGTACGTGACCGTTGCTTTGCCGAATTCGCACTTGGCCAGATTGAGGGTAAGGTTCGCTTTGGACAGGCGACGGAAAAGCTCTCTATGCTGTAGCAGATGATTAGTCCACAAATCACTGTATAGAATCAGATCATCCAAATATGCCCCACATCCTGTCATTTCTTTAATGATTGCGCATTCCAAAGGCCATGACAGTATATTGCAGAAATGAGTCGGGGGTGACAAAGGCAGAAATCTTTTTGGCTCGTTCCGTAAGCTGGACCTGCCAGTAACCTTTCAGGAGATCCAGCTTAGTCACAAACTTCGCCGAGCCAACACGGTCAACACAGTCATCCATTCGGGGCAGTGGATAACTGTCCGGAATGGTGACTGCATTAACACGCCTATAATCCGTGCAAAAACGGTATGACTGATCACTTTTAAGGACTAATAAACATGGAGGACTCCACGGACCTGAACTATGTTCAGCGATGTTGTTGGAGAGCATATATTCAATCTCCTTTTTGAAAATTGCACGTTTTAGTGGATTGACCCTGTATGGATGCTGCTTAATTGGAGAAGCCGTACAAGTACTTTGTCGCCAGGCACGAACGAACGTGCTTGGGCCTTGCGATCATACCAGGTTTTCATTTTAGCCTGCGCACTTAGGAGGTTTTGTCGGGCGAGTTCACGAGCCCTTTGTAGTCTGGAACGAAAATCACTCACAAATTGTACAACACTACGAGAGCTAGGTGCACTCAAGGCAATAGGCACACAACATCGTTTTTGAACGACTGGTGATAGCGCTCTAAAGCGCCTTGGGACTCCGGGTGGAACGCGCTGGAGGTACAGTGCTGAACATGGAGTGACTTCATGACCTGGGAAAACATTTTTGCTGTGAAATTACTTCCCTTGTCACTCTGAATTATCCTAGGCAATCCAACAAACGAGAAGAACTTTAATAAAGCCCTAGTCACGGATCGTGTTGTAATTTTCCTCAGAGGAATAGCCTCCGGAAAACGTGTGGCAGTACACATAACAGTGACTAGGTATATATAGCCGCTCTGCGACCGCGGTAGCGGGCCCACACAATCAATGATGACATGTTCAAAGGGGTCGCCGATGGCAGGTATTGGTTGTAATGGTGCTGGTGTAATCGTCTGATTCGGTTTGCCACCCACCTGACAGACATGGCACGATTTGCAATACCTGGCAACGTCACGTTTCAAACCTGGCCAGAAAAAGTGCTGGAGTATGCGATTATAGGTTTTTGTGACGCCCATATGACCAGCGAGACCATCATGCGCAACACTGAGTATCTTTGACTGGTACTCAGCGAGACCATCATTACTCAGCGAGACCATCATGCGCAACACTGAGTATCTTTGACTGGTACTCAGCGAGACCATCATGCGCAACACTGAGTATCTTTGAGCGGTACTCAGCGAGACCATCATGCGCAACACTGAGTATCTTTGACCGGTACTCAGTTGGAATCACTATTTGATAAACATTGCCCCACTCTACACCACTGCGCATGATGGTCTCGCTGTGTCTGTGTCTGTGTCTGTGTCTTACCAGCTGTTTAAGGTTGGAGGCTGCAGTTCGTGGGGGAGGAAATGCGTTGTCTGCAATCTCCAAATCGGGATGCAAAACCTGTAGAGAGGTGAGAGTGTCAGTGTGTGTGTGTGTGTGTATTACTGTAGAGAGGGCAGTCTGTAAGCGCTTTCAGATATAACGTCCGGAGTATATGCGGAGGTTTGTCAAACGGAGGTCCTACCCTTCGGATGATTCAGATATGATGCTAACCTGCGGACCTTATACTGACCTTATACGGACGTATGTGTGAACGACATACACGCACATTACATAATCTCCGTGTGGTTGTAGAGTGAGGGGTGGGGGGCTTGTAGAGTTCACAAGATGCGAGATATGACGCAGAATATATGTGGCCGCTGCCTGTCACAGCTGCTTTTTGTTTACAAAGTGTAGCCTAGGCTATGCATTATGTAGGCTAAAGAAGAGAAATCTATTGTGCGTAGGCTAATACTTGAAGTAGGCTAGTCACGTAAGTGCGCACTTGAAACTGACCTACAGTATTTGTATGTGTGCTTCGAATAAGCATATTTATCCGTTTTCAACGTTATGTACCAGAATTACTTGGCTATAGAACCCCAAATCTGGTTTGCGTTGGAGAGAGCATGCACAAACTTTATGGTAGGCTACCAGCCAATTCAGTAGGCTAACTCAAGACTTCAAGGCCATCATACAACGTTTTTAAGCAACAAAAAAAATACTAACATAACAGTGAAGTTGTTCGTTTTGTCATGGTTTATTTTTCCAAAAGCATCTTCTCCCCATGTGTCTATTGCATTTACGTAAGGAGCTTGGAACAAAGTTGGGTTTTCTTCGTTTTCATTTTCTCTAGGCATATTTATGCTCAGCAAATAGTGAGCTCAGCAGGTCATGAGAAGGCTATTAATGAACAGAAAACCGTGTTGGCTAACAATTTATTAAATACTCCTGTTATTGCCTGCCTTTTCAGCGCCTTCTGCTTATGGTGCTTCAGTCTTTTGAATTCGTTTGGCCTTGCCATGCAGTCGTAGGCTACAACGTGCCGTTCCCTTCATGTTGTCACAATGTTGTATGCCCTCATGGACAGTAGCTTCATGATGTCTGCATCTTTCCAGGTCGGAGATTTTCTGGACAGCACTATAATGTCCGGAGGAAATACTAAGAGGGGGGGGGGGGAAGTAGTAGAACAACTGGCTAAATTCAGACTTCCATATGACCGGTTATGTCTTACACGTATGTCTGAAAGCGCTTACTGTGTGTGAGTATGTGTGTGCGAGTGTGTGTGTGTGTGTGTGTGTGTGTGTGTGTGCGCGAGTGTGTGTGTGTGTGCATGTGTGTATTACTGTAGAGAGGGCAGTCTGTGTGTGTGAGTGTGTGTGTGCGAGTGTGTGTGTGTGTGTGTGCATATGTGTATTACTGTAGAGAGGGCAGTCTGTGTGTGTGTGAGTGTGTGTGTGTATGTGTGAGTGTATGTGTGTGTGTGTGTGGGTCAGGGATGGAAATGAAATATTTTTTCCACCTGCCACTGTTGGTGGTGGATTCCATATTCTACCAGCCACTCAACTTGTTTACCAGCCACTAGAGAAACGGCATGAAAATGTGATATCATGATTATAGATGGCTACCCAAAATGATCACGGTATATAGTATAAGTATATATACTTTTTTGATCCTGTGAGGGAAATTTGGTCTCCGCATTTATCCCAATCCGTGAATTAGTGAAACACACACAGCACACAGTGTACACACAGTGAGGTGAAGCACACACTAATCCCGGCGCAGTGAGCTGCCTGCATCAACAGCGGCGCTCGGGGAGAAGTGAGGGGTTAGGTGCCTTGCTCAAGGGCACTTCAGCCGTGCCTACTGGTCGGGGTTCGAACCGGCGACCCTCCGGTTACAGGTCCGAAGTGCTAACCAGTAGGCCACGGCTGCCCCCAATCATCCCCCAAATGCCGGTAATCAGCATTATTGCGATACGACTAAAATATGCTGAGTTTTGCCCTAAACCTACCAGCTGTCCTCCAAGCACAGTAGCAACAAAACTAAAGGCCAACATAACCACATTCATATGCTCTAGTGTCTTGTCATAAAAGTGGTGTGGCTCCTTTAACTACATCATCTGATTGAAATATGTACAGGTATCAAGGCTATATTTAACATTTATTTTCTATTTGGCCTGTTATGAAATCATGCACTGAACAATAAAAGCACAGCTCAGCTTTAAGAAACTTAATGCTTAGCATTTTGTGAAACTACATTGGAGAAACTCTGGTTTTTAATATTTACAGTTATCTAGGCGATATTGTTAACATTTATTTTGTATTTGGCCTTATCGTGTATTACAAAAGTCCAAAGTTGGAGACCTTGTGAACATTTGCTTCAAATTCAAAACCGGATTACTCTGGAATGGCATAACGGAATGCGTAACACCTTTGTGTTCGGTAAGTTCTGCTGTTTATTCTGATATGCCGTTTGTAATTTCTTCAGTAGCGTGTCATCTTGTTTTCCGTGAAGGTGTCGCGGGCTGGATTAAAATAGCTACAGGCCACTTCAAAAGAGAACTATTCGTGTGAGAATATTAGTCTGTGAAGATCCACAGATCTTTTAATTTCTTAGTTTCTTAATGGTGGCAAAAAGTGAAGCACTGCACCAGTACCTATAGGCCTATAGTGCTGTGGGCAGCGGCTCACTTAGTTGTGTTTGAACTTCAAATCAGCGTGATTTACCCTTATAGCGTGGTAACGTTACATGATCCCTACAGACACTTTCTTATTTTTAACCGTCAATAAGTATGAAAATTAGACCGGATTGTGGAATGCTAGCTCTATTTATTTACAGCCACAGTGGCTGGTAAGTTGACCAAATTCACCCGCCAGCGCACAAAACTACCCACATTTGGCGGGGGGCTTGTGGCTAATATCCATCCCTGGTGTGTGAGTGTGTGTGTGTGTGTGTGTGTGTATTACCGTAGAGGGCAGTGTGTGTGTGTGTGTGTGTGTGTGTGTGTGTGTGTGTGTATTACCGTAGAGAGGGCAGTGTGTGTATGTGTGTGTGTGTGTGTGTGTATTACTGTAGAGAGGGCAGTGTGTGTGTGTGTGTGTGTGTGTGTGTATTACCGTAGAGAGGGCCGCCTGTGTGTTGTACAGTAAAGGCTCAGGCAGTTGAGAGAGGTGGATACACTCTGGAATCTTAATGGTCCCACCGTCTAGATCAGCAATGATCACATCCAGCTAACACACACACACACACACACACGCATGCACGCACGCACGCACGCACGCACACGCACGCACGCACACGCACACACACACACGCACACACACACACACACACACATTGTCAAATTTTTGTCATTAATCAGCATTGAGCATTTTTTTGTATTTGGCTAAACAATACAAGCTATCCTACAAAGATAATGTGTGTGTGTGTGTGTGTGTTACCAGTTCCTGGATGTGGGTCTGGAACATGGAGTGGACCCCGATGATGAAGGGGGTGGGAGAGCTGAGCACCTCCAGCAGGCGAGACGGCAGGATTGGGATGTAGGGGTAGCTGATGAACACACACACACACACACACACACACACACACACACACACACACGCACACGCACACACGGACACACACGGACACACAAACACACCCATACACACGGACACACAAACACAAACCCACGCACACCCACACACACATGTTAATAGATATGTGTTGACAGCACACCCGCACCCAGACACAAACATACAGCATACAGACAGAGAAAGACACGTACGCTCGCGCACACACACACACACACACACACACACACACACATACACACATGCACACACACGCACACAAACACACACACACACCCATTGTTTCTTGGTGTTTTATGCCCCCAACATTGTGTTCAAGGCAGCGCTGCCTGGAAGGCACTAGGGTTAGGGTTAGGTGCCTTTAAGTCAGCGGTGGCAGCGCTGCCTGGGTTAGGGTTAGGGTTACAACAACGTTGAGACAACGTTGGGGGCATAAAACACCATTGAGCACACCCACACACGCGCTCGCACGCACACACACACACACACCCACACGCGCATACTAAGAGCTCCATCTTAACAACGCAAAACGGAATTATGAAAACGCAAAGTGCAAGTAGCTTTGTGGGCGGGTCTTGGGCGCTGTTTCTATTTTACCGGCGAGATAATGACTGTTGCGCCCGACGCAAATCTAAAATGGGGTGGTCTGAAGTAGCTACATTACTCATGGGTGTGGTTTGGGCGTAACAGGCGTGCTTGCTCCATAGCATGGGGATTTGCCAGCTCAGCAAATCTAAAATGGGGTGGTCTGAAGTAGCTACATTACTCATGGGTGTGGTTTGGGCGTAACAGGCGTGCTTGTTCCATAGCTGGGGATT
>NC_055976.1:31734984-31744984 GCF_018492685.1 Alosa sapidissima | reverse complement strand
AATAAAAAAAATATATCCTATTCTGGGATATTTGTAGTTTCTTTTTCTTTCGGTCCGCCGTTCAGTGATACCATTCGATTGTGCCGCAAATTATCCATGGACCAGTAATCTCATCGTCGAGGAGGCCCTAACCCTGCTGATCATAGACAGAGAAAGCATAGGCCTACTGTATGCTTTGGGAACAGAACACAGCTGCATGTCCAGTGTCGCCATGGGTGTGTCTATACGGAGAATGACATGTGTCTTGGTGCGGCCGCACCCCCCGCACCTCCACTTCCACTGATTCCGACAGATATGCCCGACACGTTACCAATTTACCATCGCGTCTGGCCTCTGATAAAACTTTTATCGCTATTCTGCCTGGACCTGTCCATGTTTGAACCGTCTCACTCATTGGTTCGTTGTTTAACAGATGTTTTAAGCGTGCGCTTCCTATTTGAAATGCAGCATATGCGTGTTGCTTAATCACTTTCAAACGGTAGATCCTGTTCCTTTGAAACATAGCCAAAGGACGGTGTATTCTTGCTTTGGTATAGGCCTACATTTTAGGCTTATTCTCAAAATCAGATTATGTTAGGCGGACAGGATTATTAGCCAATTTCAATCGAACAATTTGACCGGAGAGATTTCATTTTGTCGGACATTTTTTTCCGGCCAATGTCCACAGAAACCCTGGTGTGTGTGTGTGTGTGTGTGCTTGTAGTTTAGGCCACTATAAGAGCTGTGTGTGTGTGTGTGTGTGCTTGTAGTTTAGGCCACTATAAGAGCTGTGTGTGTGTGTGTGTGTGTGTGTGTGTGTGTGTGATTTAGGCCACTATAAGAGCTGTGTGTATGTGTGTGTGTGTGTGTGTGTGTGTGTGTGTGTGTATGTGTGTGTGTGTGTGTGTGTGTGTGTGTGTGTGTGTGTGTGTGTGTGTGTGTGTGTGTGATTTAGGCCACTACCAGAGCTGTGAGTATGTGTGTGTGTGTGTATGTGTGTGTTTGTATGGTGTGTCTATGATTGTAACTAGACTTGATATTTTTTCAAAACCAATCACATCAATTCATTTTAAATTAAAACCTGCTGTCTTCTGATGATGTCATTGTATTCCACAGACAATAAGTGAAGCCAGCATAGCAATGACAATGCTGGACACACACACATGCACACTGGCATGCACATGCACACACACACACATGCACACTGGCATGCACATGCACACACACACACATGCACGCTGGCATTCACACGCACACACACACACACACAGACACAGACACATGCACACTGGCATGCACACACACACACACATGCACGCTGGCATGCACACGCACACATACACACACACACAGACACATGCACACGCACACACACACACACACACACACACACGCTGGCATGACACGCACACACACACAAACACACACACACATGCACACAGGCATGCTGGCACGCACACACACACACACAGACACATGCATGCTGGCATGCACACGCACACGCACACGTGCACACACACACACACACATGCACGCACACACACGCACGCTGGCATGTCGGCACGCACACGCACACACACACACACACACATATTTAGACTGCAGTTGAGAGGAGCTGTTCGGAGTGCAGAGAGAGAAATAAAAAGATTGTGTGTGTGTGTGTGTGTGTGTGTGTGTGTGTGTGAGAGAGTGAGCGAGCACATTTGACCTGTAGACCTGGACCAGGATATGTTGACCAGACACAATAAAAGGCAGGAAAAAACAAGAGGAGAAAAAGAGAGAGAGAGAGAGAGAAAGAGAGAGAGAGACAGAGACAGAGAGAGGGAGAAAGAGAGAGAGGGAGAGAGACAGAGAGAGAGAGAGAGAGAGAGAGAGAGAGAAAAAAGGAGGAATTCCAGTAACATTGTTCCACAGGATGAACCCAACAGACACGTGAATCCACCCCTCTTGTTCACCCCCTCCCTCCCTCTTTCTCTCCTCTCCTGCTGTCTCTCCATCTGCCCCTCTGCTCTCTCCTTTCCTCTCTCCTCTCCTCTCTCCTCCTCCCCTCTCCTCACTCCTCCTCTCTATCCTCTCCTCTCATCTCATCTCCTCTTTTCTCCTCTCCTCTCTCTCCTCCTCTCCTCACTCCTCCTCTCTATCCTCTCCTCTCATCTCATCTCCTCTTTTCTCCTCTCATCTCTCTCCTCCTCTCCTCTCATCTCCTCTTTTCTCTCTCCTCTCTCCTCCACCTCTAGCTGTCCAACATCCCTTTCTTTCCATCTAACCTGACTCCCAACACCTAGCCCCCCAACACACACACAGAGAAAGACACACACACACACACACACACACACCTCAATCCGGAGCTGCAGAAGAAGACTAGAGGCAGTCTCAAATACTTCCAGCAGGCCACCACCAGATGGCACTGTACTGTGTGGTGTGTGGGGTGTGTGTGGAGTGTGTGTGGTGTGTGTGTTGGGTGTGGGGTGTGTGTTGCGTGTGTGGTGTGTGTGTGGTGTGTGTGGGGTGTGTATGGGGTGTGTGTGAGGTGTGTGTGTGGTGTGTGTGGTGTGTGTGGGCTACTCAATAGGTCTCCTTTGTGGAGCCGCTGGTGTCTGGTAAGAAGGATCCTTTTTATGTTTCAGGCATCAAAGCCTCGTCGGACTCAACATTTTTCTTTGTGGATTATTGGGTGCACTGGACGTGGACTGGACGTTAGTCCGACTGTTCCTTCTTTTCGTTCGTTGGATTTTTGTGGTTGAGTTTGATTTGTTTGCTTTCGTTTGAAGGGACATGAAGTGCATGCATGGACACTTTGGTTGCGCTCCTTGCACTGTGTGGAACTGTTTGTTTTCGAACATACTTCTGCACATATAAAAACATACCTGCTAACTGTATTTGTGGTGTCTCTCCCGATGTCAGTGAAAAAAAAAAGTATTTACATTAGTATTTATCTAGAGCAGTGGTCGCCAACCCGCCGATCGCGATCGACCTGTAGATCTTTAGGACTGTAGGATTGACCTGTAGATCCCGAGAATAACAGGAAAAACACAGTCACCAAACTCCGCATGGTTGCCAACGTTTACAGGGCCTAAAAATCAGCGCAGAATTGTGGGTATAGCGCATGATTTATTCAAAACCCGCAACTGTAGCCATCATAATGCGAGAAATTCCTGCACATACTTTACAGCGCTGTCTGATAACCTTAATCTAATAATGGAGCGGCGTGAATGCGGGACCGGAAGGACCAACGTCTGACTTGAACCGAACATGCAGACACACACACACGCACAGCACCACTTTGCAGGTACGCTCTCTCTCTCTCTCTCGCAACAAGACTTGTCACCGCTGAAGTCAAATTAGGTGCTTCTATATCAACTCAGCTAACTGACAGAAAAAGAAAACGAATGTTTAGCGATCAGGAACTGTCAGGAATTTGTTCTCTATTTGAAGAATGCAATCGATGTATTATGTAGGCCACAGTACGTGCACAGATAGCTACAGACACAAAGCGCATTGTAGGCCTTGTGACGTGACTAAAATCTTATGTAGAAGAAGAAACATTCACAAAAAATCCATCCATCCAAAAATTACCTTTGTTTTTGATAGCTGTTGAAAACGGCATGGAACTGACAGAGATGTTTTTGTTTATAAATAAATAAATAAATAAATAAATAAATAAATAAACATTATGCTGATACCTTTTGCTTTTCCCAAATACAATGTAGCCTACAGGTGTAAGTGACCTTTCATCAATCCAGTTGCAATGGATGAACTGTGATGAACTGCCCCTGCCACTGATTGTTTAGAGATTTTAAAGGTTTTATAACAATGCTACATCTTCTTTGGCTATTCTACAATCTATTCACCTTTTCAGCACCAGTAGGCTACTTTCTGTGCAGCCGCACACACACACTCAGGCATGCCAAACAAGCATACACAAAAGTTTCAAGAGTGGGGGATGGAGTAAAATATGGAGACAAATTGAAGTGTGATTTATTTTCGCGGAACGGATGTACAGGACTGAGTGGCGGTCATATTTTGTACCGCTATGCGGTACATCTAGTTAGTCATCCAATTATAATTGAATTATAAATAAAGACTATGTTAAGTGTTGTTATCTCAATGATGCCTGTAGCGTTGATAGGCTATTTTTGACCTGATACATTTGCCTAAATAAAAGACCTTAAATTGGAAGTATTTTAGCTTTGATTCTTTTTTGACGCTTCATGGTAGATCTTGACTTTGTTCAGGGCGAGGTCAGGGACCTTGGGCTCAAAAAGGTTGGTGACCACTGATCTAGAGCCTATTCAATTTCTACCCGTGTTTAATGGTAATAGTCTAGAGCCTATTAAATTTCTACCCGTGTTTAATGGTAATAGTCGGAATCTAAAAATCTGATTGTTACAGACTCACCTAGACAGACAGACAGACAGACAGACACACACAGACACACACACACACACACACACACACACACGTTAGCACCACTGATACAGATGGGAAGGCAACCTGATATTGTTACCAAATAGGGATAGCCTGTCCTGCACACACACACACACACACACACACACACACACACACACACACATACACTGGAACTATAAGGCCTTATGCATGACAAAGTAAATACCAGAGATCAGGCACAGGCACAAGCCTACAAAAAAAGCATCACACTCACATAAACACACACACACACACACACACACACACAGGAGCCTAACCTGTGAAGAATGCCTGCGCCAGCATGACACAGCCAAGGCCACTGGTCAGCTGAGCAGAGAGATCCCCCAACACACACACACACACAAGCCTGACCTATGAGGAATCCCTCTACCAAAGGCCTTGGATCAGACAGGGGACTCGTGGTCCGAGAATGCTCTTTATGTGTGTGTGTGTGTGTGTGTGTGTGTGTGTGTGTGTGTGTGTGTGAGAATGTTGTGCATTCACGGTAGGAACGGTGAAGTGACATAAGACATACATTGATGGAACTCTCAGAACAGTGAACCACAAGTGGAGTGAGCTAACAGACAGCACTGAGAAGGCTACTAAAATAAGCTGCAAGTAGCTGTAGCATACATAGCCTAGCACACATAGCCTACCCTATTGAGTAGCTGTAGCACACATAGCCTAGCACACATAGTCTACCCTATTGAGTAGCTGTAGCACACATAGCCTACCCTATTGAGTAGCTGTAGCACACATAGCCTAGCACACATAGCCTACCCTATTGAGTAGCTGTAGCACACATAGCCTACCCTATTGAGTAGCTGTAGCACACATAGCCTAGCACACATAGCCTACTCTATTGACCTTTAGCACACATAGCCTACCCTTTTGAACTGTAGCACACATAGCCTACCCTATTGAGTAGCTGTAGCACACATAGCCTACTCTATTGAACTGTAGCACACATAGCCTACCCTATTGAGTAGCTGTAGCACACATAGCCTACCCTATTGAGTAGCTGTAGCACACATAGCCATGGCCATTTTTATGAAAACACCCTACCCCAAAATAGGAGCTAAAATAGTTCTGTAAGGAACTGCGGTAAGAGGAAACCCAGTTCCATGCAGTGAGAATGCGCAAAAAGGGGTAGTTTTCTCAAAGGTTTCTAGTAACTGCAAAAGCACCTTGGCCATCATGTATCAACCGAGTGTAGTAACTGCAAAAGCACCTTGGCCATCATGTATCAACCGAGTGTAGAAACCAGAAATGATCTGACGACGGTGCTCACGTGTCTCACTCCAATTCCAGCGTAAGAATAAACTGGTAAATGTGGCAGCTGAAAACAAGCCTTATTTAAATATCATTGATAAAGCCCGGGAAACTATAGCAATTTAAGTTGAACATACTTTATTTTCACATACTACAAATACATTCCTTACAAAACCATACAACACCTGCCATTTGCCCCTTAATAATAAATAATAATTGATGACTGCTGCGCTTTCCAAAGACAAAGTCATTCTCTCCACATAGCCTATATGGCTGTCCTAAGCCATCAAATGTGTCACCATAACAGGCTACATTACGGCAAGTAGGCTACAGATGTGCAGGAAAGGTCTTCGGTCCAAGATATTCCATGAATTCAACTCTTCAACTTTCCAATCCTCTGCACCGTGCTATGGCGCCTCCACAACTTGCGCACACGAGTTGAGACTTGACGTGAGATTCGAGCGTAGCCAGCGCTCACGTTCAAATTGATAGATCCCATGCTTTGCGTGGAAATGAGCGCACGCCTGTCCTACGCCTGTTTGATGTTCTGCGTTCGTTTCATAAATGAGGCCCTTGTGTGTACATGTGTATGTTGTGCGTTCATTTCATAAATGAGGCCCTTGTGTGTACATGTGTATGTTGTGCGTTCATTTCATAAATGAGGCCCTTGTGTGTACATGTGTATGTTGTGCGTTCATTTCATAAATGAGGCCATTGTGTGTACATGTGTATGTTTTGCGTTCATTTCATAAATGAGGCCCTTGTGTGTACATGTGTATGTTGTGCGTTTGTTTCATAAATGAGGCCCTTGTGTGTACATGTGTATGTTGTGCGTTTGTTTCATAAATGAGGGCCCTTGTGTGTACACATGTTTGTGTGTGTGTGTGTGTGAATCTATGTGTAGGTGTGTTTAAGTGTGTATGTATGTGAGTGCGTAGGTGTGTGTATGTGTGCATGCGTGTGTCTTTGGCTTGATGGTGTGGCACATCACTGGATCAGGGTCAGGGTTGTTCAGGTCTTTAGGGTGATGTTCAGGTCCTCACAGACCATCTGTTTAAATGGTCCAATCAGACAGCAGATGCCACACAGGGGTCAAAGTTGAAAGGTCAGCAGACACCACACAGGGGTCACAGTCTTGTTGACCCTCAGTCCTGCAGTCTCATCATCTCAGCACATAAGTTCAAGTACTGTAGTCCTCCAGTATTCTAGATCCCTAGTCAAGTAGTCCTCCAGTATTCTAGATCCCTAGTCAAGCAGTCATCCAGTATTCTAGGTCCCTAGTCAAGCAGTCATCCAGTATTCTAGATCTCTAATCAAGCAGTCATCCAGTATTCTAGATCCCTGGTCAAGTACCCAGTCCAGTCTAGACCACTGGTCAAATAGTGATCTTTGGTTTTATAGACTAGTCTTAGCCCTAATCCAGTCATTTCTGTTCTGCTATTCTGTTTAATTGTCTAAAGCAGCGGTCTCAAACTCTCCAAATGTGAGCAGCCCCAGTTTCTTGCAGCCCCTTGTTTGATTTTGATTTTTAATGACATTCGGCCTACAGAGCTATTCTTTACAAGGGAACCAACAGAGCTAATCTTATTAGTTATCACTTCACTATAAACATCTTTCTGAAGAAAAAGGAAATGGCAGTTTAAAAGAGTTTGAAAAGTGTCAATTCAATCATGATGCAACAACCTGTCTGTTTTGCGGAAGGACAAAAATAAAGCAAAAGCACTATTAGCACACACACACAGATGAGTAGACTATAAGAGACTATTAGCACACACACACAGATGAGTAGACTATAAGAGACTATTAGCACACACACACAGATGAGTAGACTATAAGAGACTATTAGCACACACACACAGATGAGTAGACTATAAGAGACTATTAGCACAAACACACAGATGAGTAGACTATAAGAGACTATTAGCACAAACACACAGATGAGTAGACTATAAGAGACTATTAGCACAAACACACACAGATGAGTAGACTATAAGAGACTATTAGCACAAACACACACAGATGAGTAGTCTATAAGAGACTATTAGCACACACACACAGATGAGTAGTCTATAGGGAGAGAACGCAGAGTAACTTTGGAGACACGTCTTAAAAATAAAAAAAATAATAAACAAGAGACTTTTTAGAAAAGTCAAATGGTGGTTAATAAAATAATGAATAGAAAACCAGAAATAGAATGACGGGCAGACTGTCAAGACAATGATGTAATGACAGCAGAAGAAATGTCTATTTAGTGGCAAGTGTCTGGTTGTGTGTCACGGCTCAGTTTTGAAGTTGAAATAAATTCGGATCGGCCCGTGGATCTGCTCATTTTTCCAATTCCTGATCCAGCTATTTTGTCAATATCAGGGCCGATATCCGATCCTAATATCGGATCAGTGCACCCCTAGTTCACACACTCCCACACACACACACACACACGGAAGGAGATGTCTATTACTCATGCAGAGACTTTCCTGGCAAACAAATGACTCTGCCTCCTCTCCCAACCCACACACACACACACACACACACACACACACACACACTCACACACTCCCTAACTGGATGCAACACATCAGGAAGGACGTGCTGTATCCCCAGTGCTGAACACTCAGCTAGACTGACTCACTTCCAGCACAACACACACACACACACACACATCCCATTTACACAAACATGGACACATAAAGACTACACATTTATAGTATAGCACACACAAACACACATATACACAAAACGTACGCACAAACACACACTCTCTCTCTCTCTGTCTGTCACGTCCAGTCACACAAACAGCAGACAGACAGTCGTGACCCCCCCCCCCCCCCCCCCCCCATCTTCCGGGAAGTGCCACATTCCACTGCTCAACATTCCAATGGAGCATCGTGTGGAGGAAAGCCTACGGTTCAGACGTGACCTGCATGTCAGTAAACAGACTCACACACACACACACAGACATGCACTCACGACTCTAAGGTGACCTGACTGTTTACAAGCCAGGCACATTCCAGCACAGGAGTCCAGACACAGCACATTCCTAAAGACCACTGCACACACACACACACACACACACACACACACACACACACACACACACACACACACACACACACACACACCAGGGTATCTGCACATTTTCCAAGTGAAAATTTAAAGACTTTTAAGACCTTTTCAAGACATCTTAATGGAAAAATTAAGACTATACCATGGCAAAAAGATACATACGACAACTTACATTTTTTTATGTGTAGCAGGGTTAATGTTGTTTCCCTGAATTTCCCCACATGAGTCGTGCTTTTCTTTTTGGAGTTCTTGTATTTTCTTTATTTTCCCACAGGAATGTAAGGGTAAGGGGGTGTGGTGTAGGTGTGACGTGGGGCTATGCCCCACGAAAATGAACTTTTAATTAAGTGTCCCACTACCCCCGGGCTTGTCAGAGATCATGCAACAGGAGCATCTGTATGTGATAACCTGTAGCTACGAGAAATAAATTACTTCAGTAAGACCCAGTTCGGACGTCACGTCGCATTATTTCAACTTTTCTTTTAAAATCACAACGCAGAGTATATTAAGGGAGAGCAAAATACTCCCGTTACAACTGGTGCCGTGACCCGGATCGGGAGTGAGTGTGACGGATGGCAGCTAGCTTAGCTGTGCTTGTGGAACGTTGGTAAACCTCACTCCCCCCAGTCGCCTCCCGATCCGAGGTGCTGCTGTTTCGCGGGTTCGAGTCCACTCTTGAGGCGTCGGGGAGTGAGGTTTACCAACGTTTCAAATCCATATGTCCGGCCTAAATTCGAACGTATGGCCATCCTATCGCTAACTGGCTTATCAACATTCTACTGCTCACGTAGGCTACCTGCGTATCTCTCAGGCCTCGGCTACACCACGAAAACGTCAGGTATATTTGTACATATTATTACCGTTTTCACACCTTTAACCACACCCGTGAAAAACATCTTCACTCTGCAACCACTACACTTCCTCCCGTAGCCTTATATAGTCACTTATACAATTGCGTTCGGATGGATGGAGACATTTCACTCACTCTCTTGCGCTCGCTCACTCGCTGGCGGTCCCATACGCAAATTTAATACCTCCCTTTCGAAAATTCAAGACATCCCAGACTTTTTTAGGCCTTAAAAACCGAAAGTTGTATTTAAGACTTCTTTAACATCTTCAACCGCTGTGTGGTAAACACCATAGTAACTGCCAAATCATGTTGTCTCATCTTACCTAAGGATGTCCATGTATGTGTGTGTGTGTGTGTGCGTGTGCGTGTGAGAGAGAGGGAGATGTTTACTAGTTATGAATTCCTAAT
>NC_055976.1:31717484-31727484 GCF_018492685.1 Alosa sapidissima | reverse complement strand
GAATTGAACTTGAATGCAAGAGTTTTAAACAAATGTGTGCAGCATGCTAATGAGGGTAACCGGATTTAACAGTAATGTAGCTTGTTGTCTTCTATGCGTCCTTGCTTTGTTTGTGTGTGTGTGTGTGTGTGTGTATATGTGTGTGTGTGTATGTGTATATGAGTGTGTGTGTGTGTGTGTGTGTGTGTGTGTTGGGGCAGCCGTGGCCTACTGGTTAGGGCTTCGGGCTTGTAGCCGAAGGGAAAAATGTGGGCGGGGGAAGTGGTTAAGGCAGGTGACGTGTGTTGCTCATGCAGCCGCCTGATGCAAAGCTGCCTTCTCACACACACACACAGTTTCGAGGATGTGAGGATATGAGGATGTGAGTGTCGCCATTTTGGTTTCGATAGCATATCGTTACAGCCCTAGCACAGGTGTGTGCTTCATTCCACAGGGTGAATGAATGAAAATGAACCCACAATCTTGTCCATTCTTTTTCTTTTAGGCTGGTTAGTTAAAACAATCAGTCGGAAAACGAGTCCAAAAAGATGGTTCCGTCAACCTGTGCTCTCGTCACCTGTAGCCTAGAACTTCAAAAATAGAAGTAGGCCTAAATGTTTTTTCGGACAGTGCACCAAGCATGGATTTACACATTCTCTACCTCCAAAGAATGTATGGAGATTATACGATTGAAAATGTTTTAACTTCACATGCGTGTGGTTCTAGGAATCGTGCTACTCTGCGTCACTTACGTTCGGTGGTGATGTAACGTGCAGCGAGACGGCATAGGAAAGGATACATTCTTGCGTGTTCGCTGGTTCGCTTCCCATATTCCCGTATTAAGGCTACATTGTTTATCACCTTGATGATGGCATTTTTAGATCTTTGATGAAAGACACATGTCTACTGCTGATAAAGGGTCATGCACATTTGGCTGTTCAGTGACAGCTTTGCCAGTGGGCTATATTATATCTGATGCAAGCCAAAGGATAATTATTCTGTAGCCTAGGCAGCTAATTATTAAAACTGCTTCATGTGTCGACAATTGTTCATGAATGTCAAATCAACTGTGTGCTACACAGATTAAATACTAGGCATAAATTGAATTGAAAGCCATTGCATTTCAGATAATTTTATTTTAAACACTTTGGGACTTATGGGAGACAATAGGCTATTATGTTGATACTAATTTATTTTATGACCACCTACACCTAGACAATAATTTGGAGTGAACTCTTAATATAATAACGTAGGCTATAGATAGTTTTGAATATATGCCAAAGTTGTTTTTGAGTTTATACTACTTCTACTATATATCGTCTTTTCGTCAATCTACTGTTTTGGTCTACTTTTCTACCTCATGCACGAGCAGAGATGAAGCTGAACTAAACCTCGCTTGAATAAACGAGGCCAAGATGCCGCTAACTTGGAACGGTTAATGTTAATGGACATTAATGGTTAATGGAACGGCTTCAGCCCCAAGTGAAAGTCTACGCTAGTTCAAGCCAGGCTATTTCTGTTAAGCGCCGCCTTCATTAGCGAGGTTGATGGAATACCCCCCTGGTGTTATGGTGCTCCTGTAGTTATGGTGTTGCTGGTGTTATGGTGCTCCTGGTGTTCCTGATGTTATGGTGTTTCTGGTGTTGCTGGTGTTATGGTGCTCCTGGTGTTATGGTGTTGCTGGTGTTATGGTGCTCCTGGTGTTCCTGGTGTTATGGTGTTGCTGGTGTTATGATGTTCCTGGTGTTATGGTGCTCCTGGTGTTCCTGGTGTTTCTGGTGTTATGGTGTTGCTGGTGTTATGGTGCTGCTGGTGTTATGGTGCTCCTGGTGTTATGGTGTTGCTGGTGTTATGGTGTTGCTGGTGTTATGGTGCTCCTGGTGTTCCCGCACACTTTCCTGTTTGACTGGGCATGTGTAGAAGAGGGCGAGGAACATGCTGGTCCTGATCATTTGGAATTCCCAAACAAAATGGCTACCCAGTACACCAGATCTGCAGATGGACAACACCAGCTTCAACACAAGTCCTTAGTGTCAGCATCTACGAGAGCCCCTCATCACGGGACCATCTCATATGGTCATCATGATCATGCATGTGGACATAGAGGTCCACCCCAACCCCGGAGAAACCAGCATTCTTTCTTTCACAATTACACGCACACACACACACATTATTTTATTTTCTTGGGGGAGGTGGGTGTTGATTATTATGTGTGTGTGTGTATGAATATTTGTGTGTTTATCTGTAGATATTTTTACATTTCTAGCAACTGTGCGTCAGCAACCCCCTACCCCAGAACATTCTACTGCATCAACACAGATAAGGAGTGTATGTGTGTGTGTGTGTGTGTGTGAGTGTGAATGTGCGTGTGTGAGTGTGAACGTGTGTGTGTGTGTGTATGTGAGTGTGAACGTGTGTGTGTGTACGGAACTCTAGGGGGTATGGGGAGCATGGATCCCTTATCTAAGTCTACATGCCTGGAGTGACTCACACACACAGCGAAACAAAAGAAATAACACAATATGGACATGCCTGCTACTCTAATGAATACCTTGGACTCTATCCGATTTTAATATTATTCTTATTACTCATGTCTATTACTATTTTATTTATTTATTGCATTATTAACTTCTGTTTTTAATATTTTATCGGTTTTATTTACTTTATTTATTGCATTATTAACTTCTGTTTTTAACATTTTATCAGTTTTATTTACTTTATTTCTACTTTACACAGTCACTGATCTAGCCAGGCGCACATTTCACTACTGGTCATCTACTGTTACTGTGCTGGTGACCAATAATCATCTACTGTTAGAACTGTGATGGTGACCAAGAAATCTCTCTGAATTGCTGAATAAATGTAACCAGGTGACGATAACAAAACAAAACTTCAATGCTGTGCCTGTATACATTCTCTCAGACAACAGAAGAACACATTGTCTCCCACGACTGGTCTAGCCTGGAAAATCCAGACCCTGAGAATCTAGAAAGATTAAGGGTCTGGCAAAGAACAATGTAATGGCCCAACTCGAGGGGCGGCAACAAGCGTGCATTTAAAAATCTCACTGCACGCAATTGGATAAGACTAGACCATGTTTACTCTGAATGAATTCGGACTTCAACGCAATCGGATAACACTACGACCAATGTGTACTGTCCTCCAACGTTGCAGCGCTGTCTTCATCAGTTTAGCTGGTTCCCCGGAATGTTGGGGTAAAAGTAACATGCATCATTGCTCTTTGCCAGAGTGTCTCGCAGAGACAATTCCATTGTGCTCTCGTGAGAACTCTGGATTTCGAGATAGATAGATAGATACTTTATTGATCCCCAAGGGGAAATTCCAGGGTACGGCTGGTCAACATCCGTGGCATAGGCTACAGGGTACGGCTGGTCAACATCCGTGGCATAGGCTACAGGGTACGGCTGGTCAACATCCGTGGCATAGGCTACAGGGTACGGCTGGTCAACATCCGTGGCATAGGCTACAGGGTACGGCTGGTCAACATCCGTGGCATAGGCTTACAGGGTACGGCTGGTCAACATCGTGGCTTAGGCTACAGGGTACGATTGGTCAACATCGTGGCATAGGCTACAGGACGATGCAGAATCAGCTGAGTAACGGTTCTGTGTGGAAACGTGTTTAAGTTAGCTTACATGCTACACGTGCACAGTAACTGATGGCCCTTAGCCTGGCTAGCGCCACCACTTCTCAATGAGACGTGGTCTGGGAACCAAACATTCATTTTCTCGTATTTGAAAAAAATGCCCAGATCCGTTTATTGGGTGCCACGGATGTCTATCAAATGCGTCTGTGCATAGCTCATCATCGTCTTGCTTTCCCCCCTGTTCTGTGATTGGTTCCCTATCTCAGGCAAAAATTTGCTCCATGGTCTCCAGGCTGCCTTAGCAGCGTGAATCAAATTGCGCGCAAGGCAGCATGGGAACACCCAGGCTAGATGGCCCTCATTTCCCAGATGATCTCTATTGAGGTGTGTGTGTACAGTGTGTGTGTGTGTGTGTGTGTGTGTGTGTGTGTGCGCGCAAATGACGTCCCTCATTTACAAGACGACATGATTCCTATCGGTTTTGTTGAAGGGGCGGGGTTTTCATTGAAGGGGCGGGGTTTCGTTGAAGGGGCGGGTTTTTGAAATGTAATGAAATTTGTTGAGCCTGAGTTCACAGTTTGATTGAGAAAGACACACACTGCTAACCTGGAGTAACTTTTTGATGATGATGAAAGTGAGTTAACAGATCACTTGATAAATGAAAGTGCGGTTTTGTTATTGAAAGGGTGAAAGGGCTCTCTCTCTCTCTGTCACCCAGGACTTGCCATTAATAGTGGACTCATTCTCAGTGAAATGCACATCTCTCTCTAGTGTGTCAGTAAAAATGTTTTATTGATTATGCAAGTGTGTCAGTAAAAGTGTTTTATTGTCAGTAAAAGTGTTTTATTGATTATGCAAGTGTCACACAGAAATGATTAGATAATAATTAGATTTGACAGACATAGGGATAGAGTAGAGATGGAGAGAGAGAGGGAGAGATAGAGATGGAGAGAGAGCAGGGATGAAGAGAGAGAGATGGAGAGAGAGAGATGGAAAGAGAGAGAGCAGGGATGGAGAGAGATGAAAAGAGAGAGATGGAGAGAGCAGGGATGGAGAGAGAGAGAGATGGAGAGAGAGAGCAGGGATGGAGAGAGAGAGATGGAGAGAGAGGGCAGGGATGGAGAGAGAGCAGGGATGGAGAGATGGCTAAAGGACTGAATGAGAGAGAGAGGGATGGAGAGAGAGAGAATGGTGAAAAGAGAATGGTGAACTCATTAAAGAGATCCCTTACAACACACACACACACACACACACACACACAGCTCATTCAGGAGTCCTGCAGCTGGGAAGGCTGACGGCCAACACCAGCTGCAGCTACACACACACACACACGGTATGTGATATATGCAGTGTGTCTATTTGTGATGAAGTAGTATAATGGAGGTGTGTGTGTGTGATGTCAGTTGTGACTTAGGCACCACTTTGATACACATTAAAGTACTGGGATGCTATCCTGGTTTCCATGGCAAACTTACCCAAACAGATCCAACTTACATAAACACACACAGGGAACCAGACCAACACACACACACACACACACACACAGGAAGCCAACAGATGACCTGAGAGTGTTTGGATTTTATTCTTGGAATGGTGGACATCCATAATCACTATGACAACAGGAATCTATATTTTATAGGTCAGATTTGATGATGGTGACATTGGCGAAAAGGCTCTCGCTCTCTCTCTCTCTGTGAAGGTAGACCGTCACTACTGACCTATGACTGACACACACACACACAAGCACCTGTTACAAACCCTGTACACCCTGTTGTAAAAACACTAGTTTGCGTCAGCACTCTGTAAAGGGTGAAATAACAAGCGCAGCACATGCAAACTGCTCCCTGACATACACACGGCTAATCGACATACATACACACACAGGGCTCTGTCCAACGTTACACAAACGTAACATATGCAAACTGTTAGCCAGGGCTTCCATCGTGTCTCTCTCTCTCTCACACACACACACCGTGTCCGTAGTGTTTCCACTCTGAAACAAAAACTGAGCTATCGGTGGGGTAGGCACAGCCATCCACAATGCATTTCCCTTACACACACACACACACACACAGGCCGGCCTCTGGCATGCCGGGTCCAGTGCTCGGCTTCCTCCGCGCAAGGGACGCGGCATCCGCTTTCCACAACAAAGGAAACCCGTAGTTGAGCCCGTGCAGCTCCGGCCTGAGCGCGAGAGGCTCTGCCCACAACTTTCCCTCTCCGCGCCCGCTTATGATCAGCTGACACTCATCACACAGTCCCGACAATCAGTGTCCTCACGCGTTAACTAACGAGCCATTACATAATCAATAAAGTGTACCAACAAAAACGGTGAAATGTCAATTAACTGCCACGGCCAGTAGAGCAGAACATTCCACTCTATCCGCTGCAAATTGTACGTTTTTGTAACGTTAGCGGGCGCGGGCGCTTTTGGGAATGACACTTACTTAAAGCTTGCGAGCAGGCTGCGTTTAGTCACGACCGAAAAATGCGCACAGATTGAAAAAGTTGATCCGCAGCCAGAACGACTCCACTTATCCGAGTTTGGGGAAATGCCAAGACCGATGATGATCTCGCGCAAACAACGTTTTTGTAAGAGCGCGCAGCTGGGGGGATAGGCACATCCCAGCAGCTCTTTAGCCAGCTAGCATTCACACACCTACGGGAGGCGTCACATTCCACTCGCACTCTTACCGTGGCTAACACACACACACACACACACACACACACAGACACGCAGAAAGGGAGATCTGGACGCGCTTTCGGCGCTTGGAGCCGCGTCTCTAGCTACGGTGGACAGCGAGAGCTCTTGATCGATGTTTTCTCAAATCAAAACAATGAAACGCAAACAGTGGCTCTGTGGCCAATCTCAGCTCGCGCTTCTGGCTAATACCCCAACATCTGACGGTCAGTGTCAAACAAAAGCATTAGAGGAGCGAGTATCGCGTTAACTTACCGGACTTCTCTTGGTCGTATCCTACGACAATAAAATAGTCAGCCAGCCGAGCCATTATTGCTTCTTTTTGGACATCTATCGACGCGAATCAGCATTTTTCCCACTGCCAGAGCACAGCCATGTTTGACACGGGAAAGGCTAGTGCGCCTGCGTGCATCTGGCTCTCACCGCTGCAGGGCGTGGGTCGCTGCTCTCTACACAGAGCCGCGCGGAACGCAAACGGGAAGCCAAACCGGACAGCCCGCGAGCTCCCGGCTCCGGGGAGGATGCAGCGCGCGCCAGTTTCAGGAATTTTGGTTAAACAGGGATTTTATCATAAAAGTGGCCTCAAAACCGGTTTTGCAGCCAATCGTTTCAGCACAGCCGCTCTCTAGTCCAGAAATTAGGCTAGTTTGATAGTAACTCCACAGAAGAGGAGAACTTAGAACACACAGCTGTCATGCGTGGGTACAGCTGTCATGCGTGGGTTTGTGTGTGTGCGTGTGTGTGTGCGTGTGTGTGTGCGTGTGTGCGTGCGCGTGTGCGTGTGCGTGTGCGTGTGTGTGTGTGTGAGGCCATTCCAGTGGAATTCCTCTCTCTTTCCCTTCCCCACCCTGCCCTACTTCCTGCTTTGGGCTCCGTAGTGGACACAGGTCTGACATCATCATCTCCGCTTGCCCTCCGCACGTCGTCTTGGGGACTTCTGCTCACCTGTGCAGTGCCCATCTGACATTCCATCCAGGTGACTGACGGGATGTGTGTGTGTGATGATTAATCTCTGAGCAGTTTCACAGTTGCACAATCCGGATGGCATGGCTCTGCTTTAGAGAACGTGCTGTAAAACAAACACACACATTGTAAAACAAATACTCTCATAAGAAGGTATATGCAGATACCGTACGAGACGCACAAACAAGCACACACACACAGCCTCCACCTAGCTAATGTACCCCCCCCCTCCCACACACACACACATACATAGCCCCCACCTAGCTAATGCACCCCCCCCCCCCCACACACACACACACATAGCCCCCACCTAGCTGATGCATCCACACAGACACAACCTACTGAACTACACAGGGCACAGTTAGACTGGCACAGAGACACACACACACACACATAAGTTCTCTCAGCAGCCAAACATGCTTACCACATACCAGTACCATCCCAGTCAGGTGTTTCCATGGTTACATGATGATGGGCTGGCGGGTGAGTTCTGGAACAAACAGCTGGAATCTCAGTGGCATCCAAAAACACCAACACACCCCTGGGCATACTCATCCACATCTGTCTGCTGACCCCTACACACACACACTCGCACGTACACACACACACAAACACATAAACACACACACACTCGCACGCACACACTCTCACACGCACACACTCACATGCATACACCCACACTCGCACGCACACACTCACACACATTCACACGCAGACACACAGGCTCACACACACATACACTCACACACACACATGCACACACACACACACTCACACACAAACATACACAAACATACACACACACTCACACACAGACCGCTCACTCACACACACACACAGACACCTCACTCACACAATTCCTGGACACGCACTCTCTGGGGGCAGTTATCAACATCTGCATGATGACCCCCCCCCCCCACACACACACACACGTGTGTGAGAGGCAGTGTGTGAAAGAGTGTGTGTGAGAGAGTGTTAAGGGAGAAGGCCACTGTGTGTGTGTTTGTGTGTATATGGTGTCTGTGTGTGTATGGTGTATGTATGTATGGATATGGTGTGTGTTTGTGAATATATATGTGTGTGTGTGTATGTTTGTGAATGTGTGTGTGTGTATGTGTTAATGTGAGTCTGTTGGTGGGCGCATGCATGTGTCTTAGTGTATGTGTGTATTTGTGTCCATTTGTGTGTGTGTGTGTGTGTGTGTGTGTGTGTGTATGCATGTGTCTGTGGTGTGAGTCTATGGTGTGGTCTGTGACAATGTGTATGTGTGTGTGTGTGTGTGTGTGTGTGTGTGTGAGAGAGAGAGAGAGAGAGGAACAGTGATTATCTGTGTGTGTGTGTGAGAGAGAGAGAGGGAGATAGAGAGTGGAACAGTGATTATCTGTGTGTGTGTGTGTGTGTGAGAGAGAGAGAGAGAGGGAGATAGAGAGTGGAACAGTGATTATCTGTGTGTGTGTGTGTGTGTGTGAGAGAGAGAGAGAGAGGGAGATAGAGAGTGGAACAGTGATTATCTGTGTGTAAATGCTTCAGCATGTTCACAGGAAACTTCCTGGAATTTGTCTCTCTCCATTCTTCTCTCTCTCCATTCTTCTTTCGTTTCTCTTCCCTCGTTCCTCATTCCTCTGCCATGGCGCTCTTTTCCACTTCCTCCTGATCCCGGACACGTCCCGTGTGTGTGTGTGTGTGTGTGTGTGTGTGTGTGAGTGTGTGTGTAGAGAGGCTGCCGTGAGTATAACAGTAGCCCAGCGTTTCATCTCTGTGTGCGGATGTGCATGTGGGTGAACTTTCATATTTGAATTTGTGTGCATATGAATGTGTGTGTGTGTGTGTGTGTGTGTGTGTGAGAGAGAGAGAGAGAGAGAGAGAGAGAGAGGATTTGTGTATGTATTAATGTGTGTATGTGTGTGTGTGAGAGAGAGAGAGAGAGATGTGCATATGTGTGTGTGTGTGTGTGTGTGTGTGTGAGAGAGAGAGAGAAAGAGAAAGATGTTTTTGTGTGTGTGTGTGTGTGTATAAGAGAGCGAGATGTTTTTGTGTGTGTGTTTATGAGAGAGCGAGATGTGTGTGTGTGTGTGTATGTGTGTGTGTGTGAGTCCCGCCCCTCTGTAGCGCAGTATAAAGGCGGTGTCGGGTGGCGGGACCATCACACTGTTGGAGTCACTGCTGTGGATTAACACTCAACTCTCCACACACGCAACTCTCCACACACACTCAACTCTCCACACACACGCAACTCTCCACACACACTCAACTCTCCACACACACGCAACTCTCCACACACACGCAAATAGAGACACACACACACACACACTGGACAGAGAGACGGACAGACTGAATCGCCTTCCCTTCTCTACCCCTCTTCTGCAGAACACAGGTGAGTTCACTCTCTCTCTCCCTCTTACCCTCTCTCTCCCTCTCACCCTCTCTCTCTCCCTCCGTCTCTCTCCCTCTCTCTCTCCCTCTCTCTCCCACTCTCTTTCCCTCTTACCCTCTCTCTCCCTCTCACCCTCTCTCTCTCTCCCTCTCTCTCTCTTTCTTCACCTCCTCCGGTTCCTTTTTCAGGTCAGTCAGACTGAAACAGACTGGGCAGCTTAGCGGCTTATATAAGACGTCTGCCTCCCCACACACACACACACACACACACCGGCACAGCAGCTTTCCATATGGCTTTTGATGGACTTTTCATTCAGCTGTGTGTGTGTGTGTATTTAAGTCTGATATTGATCAGTTTGTCCTGCAGTCTTTGCACC
>NC_055976.1:31634984-31712484 GCF_018492685.1 Alosa sapidissima | reverse complement strand
ACACGCACACACACGCACGCACGCACGCACACACACACGCACGCACGCACACACACACGCACACACACACACATGCACACACACACACACTAGGCCTCTCATATGATGGAGGATACAGTAGACACTAGGCCTCTCATATGATGGAGGATACAGTAGACACTAGGCCTCTCATATGATGGAGGATACAGTATACAGTAGACACTAGGCCTCTCATATGATGGAGGATACAGTATACAGTGGACACTAGGCCTCTCATATGATGGAGGATACAGTAGACACTAGGCCTCTCATATGATGGAGGATACAGTATACAGTAGACACTAGGCCTCTCATATGATGGAGGATACAGTAGACACTAGGCCTCTCATATGATGGAGGATACAGTATACAGTGGACACTAGGCCTCTCATATGATGGAGGATACAGTAGACACTAGGCCTCTCATATGATGGAGGATACAGTATACAGTGGACACTAGGCCTCTCATATGATGGAGGATACAGTAGACACTAGGCCTCTCATATGATGGAGGATACAGTAGACACTAGGCCTCTCATATGATGGAGGATACAGTAGACACTAGGCCTCTCATATGATGGAGGATACAGTAGACACTAGGCCTCTCATATGATGGCCAATATCAGAGGATGATGCCAGCTGGTGAGGATAAGAGCAAGGCCAAGTCACAGGTAGACATTGTATGCTATGAAGTAAACAGTGTTTGGAATAACGCCGTTTAAAAGAATGGCGTTAGGTAACAACGTTATTTTTTCAGTAACGGGGTAATCTAACTAATTACTTTTCCCGTCGTTACAACGCCGTTAACGTTACTGGACGTTAAATGCAGTGCGTTACTATTGCATTGATTGAATAAACTGTGTAATCCGAACGCACCCCTGGCTCACAGCTAGTGAGGAGGTGGGTTAATAACTACGTAAGCGATTATGATTGGCTAAGGCAGAGTCATGTTTCATGGTAGCCAATCAGAGCCAGTGTTTTTACACACTTGCCAGCACACGCGCCACACACACAACAGCTAAAGTAGAGATTCGACGAAACAGCAGAGGTCTGGTAGCCTGAGGGTGTGTCTAGATTTCTGGGCTAGAGATCTGGAGCAAACCGATGAAAAGTTGGCATTTTCAAGGTGGAGATATAAGCACTACCAGGTTAGGAATTTCACGGCGGCCACGACGGCTGTGATGCCCCTTTGAAAATCAGAGGTTTACAGGCCACGGTGGCCTTGGTGCCCCCTTCTTTCAATATTCTGCTTTGTGTCCTACTAATAGCGATTTTTATTTAGCCTATGGCCTGTCAAAATAATCTTAGCATTCACAGCGCAAATGAATTTAGTCTTTTACACAGTGGAGAAAGTGACAGCGCAAGAAAGAAAGTGCGTCCAAATTCACCCATTCTTCTCAGTTGAACTACTCACGAAGTAGCTTCATCACACAAACATCACAAGTATCACATGAAAGAGCTTTTTCTCAGCTTTTAATCGATGTTAGCTGCTAATTGCTGTGGTGAAAGGTTCGCGAGAAAAGTAAATAATATAACTAGACTGCATTTCCGGCGGGAACTGCAAAAGTGTGCTTGCCCTGGTCCGGTCACCAACGTGAGCAGACAGTGGCATACGCTATGCTGAACCTGGCTTGATCCAAGCATTCTAACAGTGCCTTTCAGTGTTGGAGCAGTGGCAATATCTCAAAAGCTCTAGGAGAGGGCTATTCAACTATTGGCTTGCGGGGTGAATGCGGTTCGTTGGATTTTACCTGTGGCCTGCCTTTGAATTTAGCTTCTATGACTAAGATCAAATCAATAAAATAAAACAACAGCAGTGATTGGCTGCAAAAATAAATAATGTCACGCGTCTTGCACCTCTCAAACTGGGCTATCAGGTAACCTAGAAGAATTGAAATTATGAAATATGACTAAGGAATTCAAATGCTGCTTGTTTGTCAGGATACTTTTTCACTGATTTATTTGAAAAATATGAGCTATGAGTGTGAATGTTATATATTCCATCCCCTAATTTTGTTTTACTGGTTCATTTGACAAATAATCTATATGGATTTGCTCTATAAAGACCTTATGTCTGTTTAGGATTGTTTTGAGAGCCTATTGATGTATCTCAGAATAAAGTAATATCCACAACATTAGTGATGTTTTCTTGTGTGTGTGAATGTATTTTACTTAACTCATTAAATGTAGCTGAATACTCATGAACGCATGTCTCTAATAGCCACAATAGGAGTAATTTTAGCAACACTGTATTTTGTGTGGCCCACAACGACCCAGTGGATCATGAAAACGTGCCAAAATTCACATTCCTTGCTTGATGTTGGTACATTAATCCCATTCAGATTGCCACTTATCTGTGATGTAAGAGTTCAGAATAGGTTTAAGGTCTGGGGCACGGATTTGACATTCTGTGACTTCTTCATTGAGGACTTGCTTAGCAGCACTGTCCGCTTTCTCATTTCCCCTCAGACCAACATGGCCTGGGACCCAGCAAAAAACTACACTCAAGTTCTGGTTCTTTAGACGTTCTAGTTGATCAAGCTCAGCTTTGGTTGTACTTTTTGCGTGACATTAAAGCCTACTGGAAAGATTTTTAATTGCAATTTAATTGAATGCAATTTACTTTTACGATTAAATAAAATTAATTTATCCCTCTCACCCATAGTTTTCTATTTATTTACAAATCGACATAGGCCTACTGTAATTACATTTATACATAGTTATTCTACTGATCTTTATACTATTCATCCTGCACATAGACTTATTCTTACTACTCTTATAATGTTGTTTCTGCACTACAATGACACTGTTTCCACACTGCACATAGCTGTATGTTATGTACATATCTGTTATATATTTGTCATATTGAATATCCATATTTATTCTGTTTTATTATATTCTGTTAATACACTGCATATATCTATATTATTATTTCTACTATTATAATGTTACTACTACATCTACATACATTATTATAGTGGATGGAATCCACTATCTTGAAATCTCCTGGCTTCTTCTTCTTCTTATTATAACCTTTTCTTTTTACCTTTTCAAGAATTAATGCGACTCTAACCGCTTAACGTACAGACATGTTGAAATAACCGTTCTGAAGGTCTGGAGTGGGGCAAGAGAGTTATTTTTTCAGATTTTTAAAAAAGTTTATACTTTTTGAGAAATAAGGGATTAAAAATGGTAAAAAGCTCATTTTTCCCCCATAGACTTCAAAGGCTGTGATGTCATAATGGCCTAAAGGCAGCTGCGCTTGTTAAAGGTGCGATTTGTAGGATTGTTACCGAACGTTCTGTTGGCCAAAATCAAAACACTGGTGAACGTTCTCAAGACTACCAGACGCGAGCCTCTTCTGGGTTGCCAGATGTAATGAAGACTTAGCTAACGTTAGTTGACCTGCAGCTGCTTTAACGTTTCTCCAACCATGACCCAGCTACACATTACGGAAACAGTGAAAACAAAAAATACCTCTCTAACCAACGTAACATATGTAGCTGAAGTTAGCGATGCAGATGAAGTTTAGCATAGGCTACCTGTTGTGGAGAAATATGGCCAGCTCTGCGTCAGACTTGATATTCTTCGTTTGACGAAGACGTCACCATCTCAGGAAGCTCCTCCGATGTCCACTTAATTTGTTTCTTGTTTTAATTTTGGAAATTTGCCTGCCTCTTGTAGGCGTTCATGACTACAACTGACAGCTGTTGACAGTTGGCCTTTGCTAATTTGGCAACCCAAATAGGAGAACGCGCTAGCCCATTATTAATACGCTATTCTAGCTTTCGGGGTTTCACGGGTTAGAGTAATGTTGTCAAATAAGCCATTACTTCAATTCATCATGTTTCCTTACTCTCTGACAACATATGGTGATCATTTTTGGAATGGTTACAGTTTATTTTCCATTATTTCCTACATACTGGACCTTTAAGCTCCCAGAGAAGTTCCCGGGCTAATTAGAACACTGGCACAGGTGTCACCTGTGAATTCAATGCCTGACGCACAAGGTTTTTTGGTACAAGGGTTTGTATGAACGCAAAGATTAAGTGATTCAATGTTTTTCAGGAATCTCCCCACCAACATTAACCCAGCAGCTTTCCATCCACTATTGTAATTCCTCTGGCATTACATTTCTAGTTCTACTTATTGTATGAGATAACTGCTAATACACTGCACATATTTATATTTAATTCATATTACTCTAAACCACCTTCTGTAAATCAACTGTATACTACTGTCTACATTGCACTATATTTCTTGACCTGTCTCTGTATATTTCATCACCTTTCTATACTTTGCATCACATTGCATGCATACTGTAGCTACATGAATCACAGCTAAGATCCTTGGTTGCTATGAAGACCAGTCGTCCTAAATGGATGGTTGCTATGGCCAAAGGCCAGTTATCTCTGCCGTTGTCAAGCGGGCATATCCTAACTTTATCTTATTTTAAACATCTCTATTTTACTTAGCCTACTTCCATACAGTGACTCCCATTAAGAAGTGGCCACTTCATTCGCGCTTACCGTGATTCACGCAGCAACATTATTAAATGAATCTGTCACCATATGCCTATGCCAACGTTTGCAAAGAGGAGAATCTTTTAATTTGATTCACAATGAAACGTTACATTTAATGTACATGTAAACAATGAGTAGGCTAGTTTTGGTTGTTGTTGGTGGTGTTACTGCATCCCTTAGTTATGCCTACAATGCAAAATTGTTCCCTCGTGATTGTTAGACGCATTTCAAAACATCGCGACGTGAAATGCCACCACAAAACATTGTTTGTGAATCGGTCTTATTAGGAGTCCTCGCTTAAGCTGTCACAGACTCAGGCGCTACTTTTAGGGCTAAAATGCTTCCTGAATTACTCTTAGTAAAAAAAAAAATAGGAGTCCTAAAGTTACGAGTGACGAAGTTACGAGTACAAGCATCTCATATCAAATGACCATGGCATTACGCTAAGCAACATAAATCCCATAACGTTACAGCAACATCTCCTCCCTATGACATAGATAGCTAGCTTCTAGCCACACAAGAAATGAATGATGTTAAATCTCCGCTTAGCATTTTAATAACAGAAGGGGCACATTTATGTGGACCACTACAACATGACTCATTATGTCTGTAACTGTATAAAACACTTACTTGAATCATAAAGGAAGCACACCATCCAGCACATACACATGGAAACCGATATTTTAGGTACTTGGCCACGAATTCAAAACGTGTCTCTCTGAAGCTCTGTTCTAGAATCTTTGCTCTGAATGCTGTGTCGCTAGGCAACATCAAATAAACAAAATGAGTCTTTTCAAGGTATTAAAAGTGTACGTGTGATTACGAATGGATGTGTGTGGTTTGCAATTAGAATAAACAAGAAATAACATTTCCAATAATTTCCCATGATAAATTACATAATATTTGCACCTTCCTTACTTGTGAAGCTCACACCGTATTTCAAGTACACTAGTGAAATGTAATACAACGTTGCCACCTAGCGTTCACATGTAGTCTATTTAACATTAACGTGACATTGCTTGCTTATTCTTTCGTCAACTCCATGCTTTTAGGAAAACAATCTTTTTATCATAGTTCCCTCTTCAATGAGCGATTACCAGCTCGTTTTTGTAACAGCGATAGCTGTTTATTGTCCCTAGGTTTACAGAAACACCTATTCATATTAATACGTAGCCTATGGAGTGCTGCCGACCACTGTTCATTACGGCCCAGAATGCCTTGCATGTCTTTACAACAAAACAACACAGTAAAACCTAAATGCCCGTAAACATATGCATTTGCATACTTGTAACATTTTTAATAATACTCTCCCATCATGATATTTAACAATAATGAAAAATTGAATTTGAATACCGTCAATGTGAAAACAACTCTATTATGTAAGCTATATATAACTACTGTTCTCCTTGCTAATTCAGTTCATAAGTCAATACTATCCCCATTGCAGAGCAAGGATTTCATGAGTGGGCTAGGTTTGCCCGGAGACATTGTGGCTGTCTATAGATAGGCATTGAGCACACTTGGAAGGCATTGTGATACAAGGTGGATGGTTAGAGTTACCAAATTCCTCTGGGTGGTATGCAAAATGATGGAAACTTTTGGAATATTTCTTTTTTTTTTTTTTTAGCTTATGCACCCTCACATTGGAGTCCCCAGTTCATATACAAAATTTGGTATCGATATGTGACAGTGTTCCTGAGATATGGACGACTTCCTGTTTCAGAGCTTCGCCGCCGATTTCGTTTGGCTGTGACGGGCAAACGCTTTCGAAAATCAAAAATCCTTCTAGTAACTTTCGTGAGGCTTGGTCCAATGATGATGTACGTGAAGTTTCGTGGCGTTCGGACCAAATTTGTGACCTGTTAAAATTTAGTTTCGCTTTCTATTCAATCCAATATGGCGGACGAACGACACGCCCACTTGACGTCATCTTCTCGAGCAAGTTACACCGGTACTGCCCGGACGTTTTAAAGTTGGAACGGTGTCTCTGTCTCAAAGGGCCTAGGCACAGGAGCTGGAAAAAAATTAGGGAGACGGGAATAATAATAATATTAACTAGACTGCATTTCCGGCGGGAACTGCGAAAGTGGGCTTGCCCTGGTCCGGTCACCAACGTGAGCAGACAGTGACATACGCTATGCTGAACCTGGCTTGATCCAAGCATTCTAACAGTGCCTTTCAGTGTTGGAGCAGTGGCAATACCTCAAAAGCTCTATTCAACTATTGCCTTGCGGGTTGAATGCGATTCGTTGGATTTTACCTTTGGCCTGCCTTCGAATTTAGCTTCTATGACTGAGATCAAATCAATAAAATAAAATGACAGCAGTGATTGGCTGCAAAAAATAAATAATGTCACGCGTCTTGCGCCTCTCAAACTGGGTAACCTCAGGTAACCTACAGAGGAATTTAAATTATGAAATATGACCAAGGCATTAAAAAGCTGCTTGTTTGTCAGGATACTTTTTCACTGATTTATTTAAAAAAAAATATGAGCTATCAGTGTGAATGTTATATATTCCATCCCACAAATTATGTTTTACTGGTTTATTTGACAAATAATCTATATGGATTTGCTCTATAAAGACCTTATGTCTGTTTGGGATTGTTTTGTGAGCCTGGGGTTGTTTTGAGAGCCTATTGATGTAGCCTATCTCAGAATAAAGGAATACTTCATATTACTCTAAACCACCTTCTGTAAATCAACTGTATACTACTGTCTACATTGCACTATATTTCTTGACCTGTCTCTGTATGTTTCATCACCGTTCTATACTTTGCCTCACATTGCAACACAGCTCAGATCTTTGGTTGCTATGAAGGCCAGTCGTTCTAAATGGATGGTTGCTATGGCCAAAGGCCAGTTCTATCTCTGCCGTTGTCAAGCGGGCATGTCGTAGAATTCTGATTAACCTTATCTTATTTAAAACATCTCTATTTTACTTAGCCCACTTCCATACAGTGGGTCCCATTAAGAAGTGGCCACTTCCTGCACGCTTACCTTGATTCACACAGCAGCATTATTCAATTAAATTAATCTGTCACCATACGCCTATGCCTACGTTTGCAAAGAAAACATTTTAATTTGATTCACATGAAACGTTACATTTCATGTACATGTTGACAATGAGTAGGCTAGTTTTGGTTGTTGGTGGTGTTATTGCATCCCTTAGTTATGCCTACAATGCAAGTTCCCTTAAGCTGTCACAGACGTAGGTGCTACTGTACTTTTAGGGCTAAAGTGCTTCGTGAATTACTGTTAGTAAAAAAAATAGCAGTCCTAAAGTTACACGTGACGAAGTTACGAGTACAAGCATCTCATATCAAATGACCATGGCATTACGCTAAACAACATAAATCCCAATTAGCAACATACATCTCCTGTGTATCTACACAACATACATCTCATCTAATGTGTTTTTTTTTTTTTTTTTAAACTGTCCTAAAATTGTGAGAATTGTTCTAAAACTTACTGTTTACCATGTTGTTAGTCGCTTTGGTTAAAAAGCGTCAGCCAAATGTAATGTAATGTAATGTAATGTAATGTAATGTAATCTCCTCCCTATAGCTAGCCACACAAGAAATGAATGATACTAAATCTCTGTTTAGGGACCGTTCGTTATTTATAAACAGGGTCACCGGAGGAAAATAGGGGAGGGTCATGTCTTTTTATTCTTTGATGAGGGGAGGGTCACCTAACTTTTTTTTGTCTAGGAGGGAGGGTCACCCATCTTTTGTATTAATGAAAACAGCAAAAAATCAAAGTGGCTTGTTTGATTGTTGATTTCTGTCGCCATATAACGTTCTCTTTCGTTCCATAGCTCTGTCAACATTGAACAATGAAAATAAGGGAGATTTCCCGGGTTTCTCACGCAAAATACGGAAAATGTCAACATCCGTCCCCATTATCTTTGGAAGGGTTTGAGCAACAAAGTAGCCTACTTTATTCACGCCTAACAGCCTATATCCATTTGGTCAACTTTATCCAGCCCTAAAAAAGCTCAATTTAACTTTGGTTTACTTGTATAGCCTAACTTTAAACAGTGTGCATAACATAAAGCATACTTGTGCTTCATCCACACATCCAGCTCCTAACGTTTTGACAAGCATTTCTACCAATTGACCTTGTTCCTGCCCATCTCTAGCTTTGCTGTCTCCATCCTTTCTGTTTTTTTTTTTTGTTTGCAAAAAAATATATAGTATTTATTGGTAACCAGCAACAAGTGCAATTTGTTAATCGCTGTTATTCTCTCTCCTGCCAACAAAAATGTTTTACGTTCCAAGTAACAGTGCGTAATTCTGCTTCATAAAGTTGAACAAATACATTTGGTCATATAAATAGCCAGTTTATGGTCTACAGTGTAGTTGGTAAGTTATGGTAGGCCAACTTGGAGTGAATATAGAGGGGGAATTCTTTGTCTAGCTGAGTAGCCTGGCAGGTGCACACGTAGGCATAGCCTACGGCCGAACACTGCAAGCGCTAATGAATCGTGCTCTCACGACAACCACGTCGTTAACTTAAATAGGCCTAGGTTAACATCATTCTGAGTTCGCATTCAAGCAAGCAAAACGATGATTTGAATACATCTGTTTCACTGGAAGGGCAAGGGTAACAACAGGACAACACAGAGACAGGCCAGAATGCAGGACTAATGTTATGAGTATTACAGTAATATGGGATATTCTACGGGAAAATATTAAAACGGCAAGACAGCGGGGAAACGTTAAAATGATAAACCCGGAAAAAGTTGTCATGTTAGGTATTTTTCGGTCCTTGTGATTATTTGTTAAATTGTGCAAACGGCCTTTTCAAGTAATTTGAGAAGGAAAGAGTGTAGAAAGCTCCCAAATTGACGCTCATCTGAGAAATTGAGTTTTGGATAATGTTCAGCTTCGGCGGCTTTAGCTACAATGACTGAGGAAGCCTAGAGACGAGTCCATAGCAACAAGTTCATGTGTTGAATTTGTTATTACCCAGTGTGCTTTGTTGAATGGTCTCAATGCTTTATTGTTTTATTTCATGTGAATACTTACTAGAGGAGTAACTTTTCAAGTAGGCTAATGCAGTTGCAGGAAGTGTGCATTTCGTTTCCATGCTTATTGTGTTTCCACAACAATGTTAGTGAGTAAATCTACTGAAATGGCCACCATCTTGGTGCAGTGTGATGTGTAAGATCAGAAAGCAGAGGTTGGTTTTAAGGCGGTAGCATTTGATGATGTGTTTTCTTAGCGCGTAACAGCGTGGGCGGAAGACATTGACAATTGGCCGGGGAGGGTCATATAATTTTAGAAAATGCTGCTGGAGGGTCGTTGAAAATTATATAGCAGGCAGGAAAGGGTCATGCAACTTTTGATCGAAGCACTCAAAATCTCTCCGGTGATCCCGTTTATAAATAACGAACGGTCCCTAAGATGAAGGGGAAGGGGTCAAACAGAGAATTGTGATTGATCCTTTCCTCTATAAAGGAAACCTCACTGTGATTGGCCCTTAGTCCTTTACTCTATAAAGGAAAATACATCCCTGTGATTGTTCTGTTTCACTGAAAAAAGATTTAGAAATAAAGCTCTAAATACTGTAACAATTAAATGAAAACGGAGCTGGTGATGGTGGGGTGATATTATATAGATCATTATAGCTTAAATCACATCATGGCATCACTGAACTAAAAGTACCCTAGATGCTCAATGGCCTCCCTCCAGTAAGCCTTAGTTCTGTACTGCCCTCATCCCTCTCCCTTTGTGTGTGTGTGTGGAGGGGGGAGGGGAGGGGGATTCGAATTGTGCGTGTATTTTATATTATATTAATAAAAAAATGTTTTTTGTGTGGAATGGTCTCCTGCTGTATGAGTACATGGACCTTCATTATTTTATCATTTTAAATTGATGTCACGTCAGTCAGCGACATGCAAACAATGTTAGTTAGTTTGCAGCATTTTTTTCTTGTTAACTAACGCCAGCTAGCTAGCTAACGTCAGGTCAGACTTTACATTCACAAAGTATTTCTTGAATTTCCCCTTGGGGATCAATAAAGTACCTATCTATCTATCTACATCTATCTATTTACCCTAACTATGTAGGAGCAGTGGTAGCCATGCCAACCTGGGGACCAACTCCAGTTCAATGATTCATCAATGTAATATAATATAATAATTATCTTTGTGCTTATAATCAAAAGGGTACACTGTTGGTCTCCTACCATATGCGCCGTCATCAGCACAAATGATCTGGCCCTAAACGTTAAATCCAATCCACCATCCCTGCTGATTTTTTTTTACAACTCGAGCACTGCCTCAGTTTCCATCCGTCGTTTCCAAGAAAGCCCAAGAAAGTCTTGTCGAGTTCATGGCTTCGCAATGAAAACTTGAAGTTTATTTCCCCTCAAAAATAGGCACTGTAATGGTTATGAACATGGGTCCAAATTATGCCTAAGATTTCACGTTACTGAAAGCTAGCTCACGATGAAGTATCGCGGGAATTCAGTTATTGCAGGAAAAGGCAAACAGAGTAGTGTGCAGATGTGACGGTACAAACTTTGAATTTAGACGGTTTATTCACAGCCAAATTGCCAATGAGTAGAAAATGCATCATCGTTTTGCCCATAAGGACTCTAATCATACCTTTTTAATGGTAACCCAGACCTTTTTAATGACATTTTGAGTCTGTTAAAGGATAATTCCGGAATTATCCTTTAAGAGGCAAAAAAGGCACGTTTAGATGATGCCCCCAGACCTAGCATTGTAGGTTAATGGGGGTACTGGCCATTAGCTGCAGCTACTCCAGTACGGTAGCACCGATTTTGGTCGTTATTTTTCCTATTGACAGCACTAAGTGATGTCTAGTGATCAAGATCCATGTAAAACCGGCCGGATTTCTCATTTAAAGGATAAGTTTGGTGTGATATTGACCTAAAGTGTGTTGAAACACATATACCGAGTGTGATATGAAACATGATATGAGTTTTGTCTCATAGCCCATCTCAGCTTGTCCCCTGCATTCCAAAATCCGGCGCTAGTTAGCCGATGCTACCAACAGGCTTGCAATGGAAGTGCCTGGGGCATCGGGCTAGCCATGCGAATAAATCATTTTTTTACATCGTTTACAAAGCTCAAAGTAGCTCCACACTTCATTGGTAGACTTCCAAAGGCCCTGACATTTAAAACGTGACATTGAAAGCACTGGTAGTTTATTTACAAGACAATTTATACAGACAGTACCTTCACAAATTTTTCCAGGCGCCGCCATCATAAAATCTCGCATGTCACAGGAAGTTGATTGATGAGAAAGAGTGAAACTACAGTTGATACGTGAATACTCGCATTAGTAATGTTGACAGAAGACGTGCTGTACACGTGAAGGAGTGACCGGTACATGTGCATATAGCCTACGGAGCTTCAACTGACATAACGGAGAATAAGGCGAAGACAAGAGAAGACCGGATGGTTCGTATCACGTATCGGCTGTAGTTTCACTCTTTCTTTGTTTAACTCATTCGCGCTGGATGCTGCACGACGCAACATTCAACCTCCCGCTGGTTGCTGCGTAGCGCAGCATGCTTTTTATTTCATGTTTCTAGGTGTACAGAGGCTTAGATATTAAGGTTTTGGTAGACGTTGACAATTCTTAGTATTTTTTCAGAAAACCCTCAGGAAATAAGGTTATTTAGTCTAGAATGCCATAGGATTCTATAGGCGTTTTTAGCAGCCATTTCAGGAGTAAATGGGTTAATCAGCGGGGACCTGAGTACTAAATTTCGCTTCCCGTAAGTTACGACTTCAAGACACGACTCACGACTTGGTAGCAGGGGCATAGCCAGAAATGATCATTAAAGTGTGCCTGTGATATTTCAGGTGGCCTCAACCCAAAACAATGAGGGGTGCAGAGACATGATGTCAAATGCGATGCAAATTATCTGAAAATGTAAACACACTACTGTATAGCCTATCAGTGCTCTCAAAATGAACGTGATCGTGTAATGACAATCAAAACTGCACGTTAAAATATGCTACTCGCACAAATAATTCACTTTCAGAGGCTGCGCCTGCAGGATTCATTTTCAAACATAAATATAGATCTAAGTAGTAAAAATAAGCCATAAGGTATTTTAAGGCAGAATTAAAAATTTAGAATGCAGTGCCTATTTTAGAGATGGGTTATATTGTAGGTCTACAAATCAACATGACTACTTTGTTTATTAATTAGCAAAGACTGTGTAACCAATTGCCAGAAGTAAGCTATTAATGCTTGGGAAAATATATTCACCTTTAGTTATTATCATCTGCAGTCACAAGGTAATTAATGCTTCAGACGCATTGTCTAAAATTTTGACTGGGGTGAAAAGATTCCCTTTGCCTTGTTTGCTGTGTGTGAAGAGGTACAGGAGTCATTAGGCTTTAGAACTTCTGTTTGGACACAGTTTGAGGGCTGTTCAAGTTATTGAAAGAGTGAGAGGAAGAGGTGCCTCCTAAGAAAGCAGCCAAAATATTTACTAAAGTACCAAAATCAGGAGTCTGATGAAAACGATGATGATGAATCTGAGGAAGAAGCCCGACCCACTAAAAAGGCAACCCCCGCTAAAAGCTACACCTACCAAGCCCACAGGTCCCGCTAGAGCAGAAGAATCTGATGACGTAGCTGCACCACCACCCAAGAAGGCTCCTGTGAAAGCTACGCCAGTAAAGCCAGCAGCCAAAAAAGCAGAAGAGTCTGACAATGCTAAAAACGAGACAAGTGACAAACAGGTCTACCATTCCCACCACTCCAGAGCCAGGCGGGTGATTGAAAATGCCGTTTGCATTGTGGCTGCCCAGTGTATATTTCTTGGAAGACCACTTGAGTTCCTGCCGGCCGGCTCTGCAGCCGCACACACTCTCCGCATACCCGCACAATTAATACATATTTGAGTTTTGTTTATACACACTTAAAGCTAATTACCATTGATCATTACATCTTAGTTCGTTCCATTCAGTTAACAATAACGGCATACCTACACTACACAATAGAAAACACAACATGTTTATTTCAGTTTAAACACTTGTAACTTTATTTAAGATTCTTGCATGTTTGTTACGTTTCACACATTAGTTACAGTTGAGTGCACGCAGTTTGCATCTTTGTGCTTGTTACGTTAGTTACATTTGTTTGAAATTTGAGTTTGTTAGTTACCAGTGCGGCGAGTGGCCTGAACCCCAGCTTCTGGCGTAAGTGGTGGTTTCCTTCCGGGGTAAAGGATTTCGTGGCGGAAGAATACCAGCTAAATGTCTCCCAGAAGGCACCACCATTACGCATGCGTCAGGGAGAAGAATTTGTTATTTTCATTAATTATTAACTTTACGAGTTTGGATACTGTTTGTGTTTATCCTTACTTAAGAAATTTTATTTTCTTGTTATTGTGCTATGTTTAGCTAGCTGTTGTCCTTGTATTTGTCCTCTTGTGAATTGCATGTAGTTTTTATCTCCCCATGTCAGTTTAATTGATAAGATCCACCATGTATATGTCCCCTCAGTGTGTCATTTTTGGAGAGTCAGTCTTTGAGTTCACTTCTGTTATATTTTGACTTGAGTTCTGTTCAGTTGACCTTACTTTGGCTTAGAACTTATTTTGTCAATTAAAGCCCTCCTTACACTGACAGACTTTGGAAAGATTTGGGAAAGATTTTTGAAAGACTAGTCTCAGACCCTCTCACATCTAAAGACAAGTAGTAGAGTTTTAAGTCACAGACTATGATTTTGCAATGACTAGGGATCTTGCAGGGTCACTATTTACAAGACTCCTTTAAATTATTACCCATCGTGTAATAGATAAACAGGAACTGAAATTATAGCCTACTAAACTCAAAGTTGTATTTTCGTGTTTCTGCAGCATTGTTTCATGCGTGACATCCTTAACCGATATAGAGTTGTTCTGTCACGTGGAAGAGCCGACTAAATATGTATAAGAAATGACAAATATTATAAGAATAACAAATAATTATAGGCTACAGCTGTCGCCTATACTTTGCCCCTTCCTGTTTGGTGTTGGAGAGAGGTCACTATTGTTTTTTATAGTTCACGTCACTATTTGCATGAGCCACGACTAGAAAGACTTGCGATAATATCAAACATGTTTGATATTGTCGTAATGGCAAAACTAGGACTGACTCCGACTTAAGCCCTCCTTACACCAGAAGACTTTGGCAAGATTTGGGAAAGATTCTTGAAAGATTGTGGTTTTTTGAGTAAAGCTTGAATGGGGGTATTAGTTAAAAGACTGCAATCTTTCTAGAGTCTTTCCCAAATCTTGTCAAAGTCTTCTGATGTATGGGTAGCATTACTTAAAACCGCTAATGGCCACCTTACACCAAACAACTTTGACAAGATTTGGAAATGTCTCTTCAATCTATCTCGTTCGTTCGTTTGTCCCCCACCAGGTGTTTCACTTCGGTCTGTCGTTCTCGTTCAGTCAGTCACTCGTTCTTGGCTAGAAGCAGAGTGGCTAGAGTGATTATGGCTCTGTAGCCTAGGCAAAATGGGGACTTGAAACCTTTTCATCCATATAATCTTTCTGCCAAGCCTTTAAACATGTTTGTCGGCATAGGCCTACTGGGTCTTTGTTCCTTTATGAATGAACACATTTTAAAAAAAGAAATTAGTCTACTCTATTTACTGTCAATTTAATGATAAGGTGAATGAACACATTAGCTACTGCTGCTTTGTCTAAAAGTACACATAATCATGAAGTTGCAGCTATATATTTGCCGCTTCAACTACAGTGTTGTGTTGACTGTTTGCACGATTGTTTGTGAACGAAGAGCTGAGAACCTACATTCCATGATTCACTGATGAACTATGTTGTACCGGAAATGCGACTGAACGAACGAGCGAACAATTCAGAACAAATCATCTTAGTGAACTGAACGACGCAAACTGTGTCATGAGAACGAACAATTAAAATCCACCACTAGCTGACAGTCTCCACTGTTGCGTAGTAACCCATGAGCTCCTGCGAGAACTCAAGTCTTGACTTGTTGCTCAGTGGCTACGGCCTATCTATGTTATATCCATACCACACTAATGAAACGGAACTGTCGCTAAAATTAGGGAGACTTATCAAAATAAGCCAGATTTAGCCTTTAGGGAGTGTGAGGGTCAACTAGATCGTTAAGGGATAATTCCGGTGTGATATTGACCTAAAGTGTGTTGAAACATGACAGAAAATACAAAGACAGCATGCATTTACTATTAGACAGATATTTAAATGTAAATGCCAATATTGAAATGCAAAATGGAGTTGTTAATGTTAACCATTATCATTATGTTTTATCGTATGCTCTCCCACTAGTCTCATTAGCCCATTTGGGTTTTTTCCCCATGGAAACGGTTGTTATGCTTTCATGCCCCTCATTGGCTAAATTGATGAGAACGTTTTAGAAACAATAGACAACAGCATATGATTGGTTTGGCCCTTGTCCTAGGAAGCTGGGCCATAGGCATTCACAGCAGCACTAGGTCAGTGTGATTCAGTGACGAACAAAAGAATGAACAAGAACTGGAAAGGCGAACCAGTTCAGGTCGTTCATTTTACAGACCTGCTAGAAAGAACTGAATCGTTCACAACCGACCCACCTCTAATGTTTTTAAGCCTACTTATTTTTTACAAGCAAACTTTTGGCATGATCTTCAAATCCATTGTTATGCTATAGACCAGGGGTGGGCAACTAATTTCCCCAAGGGGCCACATGACAAACTGGGACTGTTGAGGAGGGCCGGACCCAAAATACCGAACTCAAGTCTGAACTCAATTCTGTCCAATTCTATTCTGTTTTTGTATAACATTAAGTAAATCATATGGTTTTGTTTACTACTCGTAAGAACAGATGAAAATGTGAGGGAGACAAAGGAAAAACAGCAATAGGCTATTTAATCTATGTCCAGTATTTAATCCTTATTCACGAAAATGATTTTTTGACATTGACATTTTTTTTTTCAGTTTTCAAAGACTGATATAAAAAAGTACTACAATATCTATATAATTAGGCTAGGCCATGAAAATGTGAAGGAGTCAGTACAACCATAGGCCTGTGCCACCATTTCATCAACGCAGTATTTCATCATTAAATCATTACCATCATTAAATTAACTCTATGCTGAATTAGACTATGAAAATGTGGAGCAGACAATAGTAGGCTGTCATTAGTTAATCAACATGCACAAAGAAAACTATTTTAATGTAGGCTATGTTTTTGCTTTAACTTTATGCACAAAACTGTGATTGGTCAACTCGCCCTGTGTGTTGAGCCGGCTGTTTCAAGCAACCTGTGTGTAGTATCATCATACTAGTTCGCTAACATAAGCTTTGCAAATAAACTCAGACATATTTTGGTTACAATGACGGGGTTATCCGAATGTAAACTATCTGCCAGTAACGTTTTGAAATTAACACTTCGTATCACCAACAAACAGCAGGAGTTCGTTCTGACAACCTTTGCGGTGGTGAGCGACGCAGACATAAGAGACACAAAACTTTGAAAGGTTTACGCCGACTTAAAGGCAACTGCATTGTGTCGACACAGAAGCATAAATTCTATTCACCAGCACAATTCAGTGAGGGTGTTTACATCGTATGCATCCACGCACAAATGTATGGGCGTACAAATAGCAGTCGCTTTCAAAAAAAAAAAGCAACAATATTGATTTGCGTGCATTATCTCTATGCTAGGCTCTTGACTTTGTTCTTTCACGGACCTTAGGCGGGCCGGTCAGGGAAAGCCCACGGGCCGGATGTGGCCCGCGGGCCGTATGTTGCCCATGTATGCTATAGGGGGAGTGACCGGTTGAGGTCATTAACCAATCCGAATTTGTCACACAGGTAAGCGAGTTTTGACACCCAGTCCTCATCACTAAAATGTGCAGCTTTTTTTCTGTAAGAAATCTCTGCGGCGGCTCTCTCAACTCAAACACTGGCCAGTGACCTGCTAAAGATTTTTGTTTTTTGTTGCTCATTCTAGCAGTTTAGCTAACTTCATGTGACATACTGTTCGCCAAGAACTGATCAAGTGAAGTGAGCTGACCTGAGGCTGCGCAGCGCTGAAGGCAATAAGTATTGAAGGCGGGACAGACAGACGTAAGAAAATAGACCTTGCAAAATGCAAACATGCGTGCAATCAAACAACTGCATATAGGCCTATGCCATGTAAAAACGTGACATTATTGCGAAATAAATTTAGTTTAGTTTGCATGCATTTTTTTTTAAACTCATGTCGTAGGCTACGGCCCGGTTAGGAATGTCCCGCGGCCCGGTGGTTGGGGACCGCTGATGTAGCCTATGATAAACACCATATGGCCAAATGTGACTCAGCTAATGTTATTTGTTATGTTTTTTGACTAAGCTCCCAAAACTCCTCCGGTAGCCCCTTAAATAAATATGGCGGAGTGAGGCAGAGATGGTGGCATAGGAATATGATGTCAGTGCTGTGTATACCACACAGGTATGGATGGTGGTCTGCTTGCGGCTGCCACCGAAATGAAAAGCCTGAATTTCTGTATTTAATTTGCAGCTGTAGTTTTCTGAGAAATCTACATGGATGCAGATTTCATCATCTTGTAGTGTTTCTTTTGTTTCTCTGAGAGCTTTTACTTGATGTATCCAGTTGAATTGGTGTTTGGCCAGAGATTCAAGCTTCTTGTTGAGAAGACCAAGAAGGTCAGCAGTCTTCCCGTTCTGTGTCACCTTGGCAAAGTTGTTGTAGGTTTTTCCCTCCTCTGTTTTGGTGATCCTCGACCACTGCTGCCAAGTCAGAATGTCTTCATCGAGAGGGCCCTCAAATTCCACCTCATTGTAGCAGCATTTCACACACATACGATACATACATTCTTTGCTGGATGTATCACATGCAATACCAGCCAGCAGATCTGAAACACTTTGTCTGTAGAATGTCTTTCTGGTACAATCTTTCAACAATGAGCTTGAAATTTTCATGATCAATGCATGCAAATGAATTTCTGTCCGAATCTTTGGCTGGAGTAATGTAAAACGGACAGTATCTCGCAAACTGTCTGTATGACAGTCTGTGGTGTCTCAAGACAGTTCCATTGTAGCTGGCATGGATGTCTTTAAGGGAGTGAAGTAGTACTCTCCTTTGTTGTTTTATTTTGTTTTTTATCACAGTGTCCTTTTTGCCAGACAACATGCGGCTATTCTCCTCTCTGCAAAGAAAGCTGACCACTTGCTCCCTTTTCTCCTCTGACCTTTTCTTTCTGTCCCTCTGTTTGTTCCTCTCTCTAACTTCCTGTTTTTTCTCCCCTTTCTTTTGGTTGTCCAGTTTCCTTTGTAGCCTTTGTGTTTTTGAATTTGCTGTCTTAAGTTCTCTCTTAAGTCGGCGGAGTTCAGACCTGAGCTTTTCCCTGTCCTTCAGCACTGCACTTTGTTGTCTGCTTCTTTTCTGTACTGCCTTTAAAGGGGTTGAGGATGCCTGTGGTACCTCTACATTTGGCTGCACATAATCATGATCATGAAGATTAACTATGGGTTCCGGAGGGCCAACATGCTGGTCATCTCCTGATGTGTTCATCGATGGGGGAGTAAGGTTTAGAACATCAATCAGTACCCTTTTTTTCTCCCTATACTGTCTCTGGTACTGTTTCCACCTTTTTCTCATCTTCTCCTGATTCTGTCTGGAGAGCTCTGCTTTTTCTCATCTCCTCCTGATTCTGTCTGGAGAGCTCTGCTACCGGGGTGTTCACAATCTTCCCCTCTCCTTTCCTCCTTTGATAGCTATATACAATGTAAAAATAAAACAATTAGGATATTATACCTAGAATAATAAATCATACTCACTCCTCTCATTTCCACTATCTACATCTCAGACTTTATTCTAGCATTCTTCACATGAAAAATGTGTTTGTGTGTGTGTGTGTGTGCTGTTGTGTGTGCACTACCTTTCCCGTCTTTTGGCCAGATAATTTGCCCTTGCAGCAGGATCTGCGTTCACTCGCGCTCTATGGCGAGACACTTTTTCCTTGCTTGTAAGTGGCATCTGTTGGGAGACAAGAAGTACACTTTATTTATAATAAATGTATTTATATTATTTATTTATAATTTAAACATACTATTTACATACATCATAATAAAATATTAAAAATGTATTATGGAAGTTTAAATTAAAAATAAAAAACTTTGACGTTTCAAGAAATCACTTAAATTACAATCTAATTAAACCCTATAAAGCTACTGTTCATGCTAAACAGTTTTTAATCTATTTAAATTATAAAACTAATATAACTGGCACCAAATATGACATACTCTTGGCCCTAAATTTGATCAAATTGGTCTCAAACAGAAATGAGTCAAATGGTGTAACCGGTTACACCATTTGACATTTCTATCTAAAATCAAAATTTGCAGGCATTGTTATGGACTATGTACACACTTGACCTTTATGTGAATATTCAAACACAGATTTTACATTAAATTAAAAAAATTATGATCATTATGATTTATCAATGTTTTAATGAGGTCATACCATTTGACATGCAACCTAAACTTGCCTAACCATGGCCTAAAAACACTTAATTATGTTACATTTTTAAGAGAGTTACTAACCTTGACACACGGCAGACAGGGTCTTCAAGGGTCCTTCTCTGTGACATCATTTCCTGTCACATGATCCTCTGACATAATACTGACAAAATGGCTCCTTAAATGGTGGTTACACCACTTGACATTTCAAGTGGTTGATGTGACAGACTTGATTCCCCATATTAATTAAAACATTCAGAATAATGGGGTTTCGTTACTTTTATTAACCCTTTAGGCGCCAGAGGTTTTTTTCCGAAACGATCAATTTTGACATCTTCATTTCAAAAGGCTATATCTTAAAAGTGATAAGAGATAGAGACTTTCTGTAAATTAGAGACATATTAAGGATGACCCAAAGTTTATGTAGAGATTAAATGTTCTAATTGGCATATTATGACGTCATATGGTGGCGGCCATCTTGGATTATAGAATTTTCATGAAAAGTCGCATGTTTGAATGATAAAATGCACCACTTCTTCCCCCCCAAAATGTCCCTCACCTTCTGTATGCTATATTGCACAATACTGAATGCTCAGGTAAATAGTAAGTAGTGAACAAACTGTGTAAATCATTACTAATAAATGGCAGAAACAAACCAAATGCATGTAGCGGTAGACTGGCCTTTTGCTGTAGAGATTTTCCATTTACTACATACAGTAGGCACTCTGATTCCATGTATGGGGCACATATATATTATTCAGATGACACACAAACACAAGTAGACAAGACATGTTTAGTTCAAAAGCTCATTTGCCACGGCAAGGCACAGATCAGGAGTGAGATGACGAGACAAGACAAGAGACAATGTTAGTATTTTTTTTCTTTTTGTTGTTTTTGTTGATGTTTTTTGTTTTTTTTCTTAGCTGACAAAGACACACACATCACAAGGACATGAACACACAAAAAGGAACACATAGTGTATGTCCTAAATGATCAGGGAAATAGATAGCAAATCAACAGTGTAAATCATTACTAATAAATGGCTGACATTTTTTTTTTTTATGTAGCAGGCCTTTTGCTGTAGAGATAATGACTCCCTATCCATACAGGGCCGGCATTCCCATCATCTTGTGATAGACTATGCATGACCTAATGTGTGTGTGTGGGAGAGGGAGAGAGCGTGTCACCACCTCCACCATGCGAGCAGCATGGCCAGATCTGCCTCGCGCGCGCCGAGTGGAGAGAATTTGCGCAGCTCGGACTAGGCGTACTGTCATTCTCATTGCGACTCCCCACACTGCCACTACGCTCCCCCCTAACTGTCCTATGAGCACTTCGACCTCGTCTAACATACCCAGTGGCATTAGACAAAGGCTCCACCACGTTACCGTCGCCGCGATTGTGGAGAGGCACACGTTCAGAAGACAGAAGCTAGCGCTATGGACATTAGGCTACCTCCAGCCTCGTTCGCCACACCACTAACACCCTGCTAACTTCCCGATGAACACTCCGATCCCGTGAACATTATTCCCACCAGTGACATTGGGCAAACGATTCAACGTTTGTGCTTGGTGTAAGCTAAACTATGGAGTAAACTCTCACTTTGTCCAGCTGCATCATTGCAAGGCAGGGACGCATCTGAAGCCTCACTAAACGAATCACCGTCATTTTCTGAAGGCAGATATTCCCCTTCAGAATCAGGGTCCGCGAATAGAAGACCCAACACTTCATTTCAGGTAAACTTTTTTGATGCCATTAGACGATAATCTAATGCAAATACTTGCTGACATTGACAATATCGCTCTGATAAAGTAGCTCACACGCACACTAGCTCCGGTATTGCACGCACTGATTCACTGCAGCTGTAGCGCGAAAGTTTTGTTTAAAGCATGACTTTTTTTCGACTCAGGGATGACGTATGACATGTCTGCCATCTAGTGGAGTGGATGTCGAACGAAATATGACACCCTATTTGACTAAATCGGAAGTTTTATTCAGACTTTAATCTTGTCGACTAAAGTCGACTGTGGCGCCTAGAGGGTTAAATATAGAAAAGTTCTAGTGCAAGATCATGCCAGATTATTTTGGAAGGGATTTTGGAGAGAAATACACATTTTTTAAGCAAGTGAAATTATTTGGTTCATGTTTTTGTGGTTACACCGTATTGACATTTTTACCCAAATTCTCTTAATACACTCTCAAAATTTAATAAATCCAAAACTTTAAGATTAGGGTTTGATGAAAATTATGTTTGAAAATAATTTATCAAATTATTTTCAAATTTTAACCATTTTAAATATATCTAACCCATATGTACACAAAAAAATGAGCGTCACGTCATTGACCCTAGCGCTGTCCTATTGCGTGCAGAGGGAATTTGAAAGACAACCGATTATCTCGCGCTGAGCACTGTGAACGGTGAGTGCCCAGACCCTACATTTTAATATGGGTCTGGCTCGTCAGGCTAATATTACCCAGATTATTATATCTATTTCGAACCCTACCACTGTAAGTTCCCCAAAGCCAATTTAATGAATGGGACAAAATACTATCTAGATATATGTGGCAAGGCAAGAGACCAAGGGTTCGCCTCAAAACACTGCAGCTAGTGAAGGAGAGGGAAGCCTACCATCCCTCAAGGAATACTATTACTACTACGCTGCCCAGACAAGAGCTATAATATGCTGGTGGAATCCTTCATATGTTGCACAGTGGAAAAACATTGAAGAAAACTTATTTCCCATTCCAATACAAGCAATTATAGCTGACTCTAGACTGCAACACCACATTGGCAGTTCTGATAACCCATGGATCAAATTGACCCTTAAGGTATGGAAAAATATCATTAGAGAATATAAACTAGAAGGGGATCTACTGTATCTGAGGTGGTGTGGATATGACTCAGACTTCACACCAAATAAAATGGACACCAGATTCAAAAAATGGAGAGCTAATAGAATAACAGCTCTATGCAATATAATGAAGGGAAACATATTGTTTAGTTTTAAAACTATTCAAACAAATGTTCTGTTGGAGAAACAAGATTTCTTTAGATGCCTACAGTCGCGACATTATGTTGACAAAAATGTTAAGAATATAAGAACAGAGAACCAATTCCAGCTTCATAGAACTATTTAAAAGAGCATATAAGTCAAACCTCAGTAAAGGAGTGATCAGCCATCTATAAACGCCTTCTAGACCTTAAAAATCATTCAACAACATGAGAACCAATGGAAATGTACCAGCTCAATGAGCTGGAGAGAGTTCAACTAAAAAAATTGTATAAGATATTTCATTACGCCATCTCAGACATCTCATTATAGCGATAACATCCCTATTTGTTGGAGAAAGTGTGGGCACCAAAGCGCAAACCATTACCACATCTTCTGGGACTGTCCTAGTATTAAAAACTTTTGGAAGGCGATACACACTGCTTTACAGGAAATCTTTTGTGAGGACATTCCTTTGGACGTCAAGACCCTATATCTTGGACATATATCTCAAGGTTGGCTGAAAGGGGACAACCGCCTGATAAATGCAATGCTGGTGGCGGGGAAAAAGTCTATTACCAGAAAAGGGTAACAATTATTACATGGATAGACATTGTAACAGAAATCTACAGAATGAAAGAAAGATCCATCAATGGGCAATGGGCACAAGGAGCTGAGCAGTAAGGAGAGGGCCGCCGATATTAAAGAGGCCAAGATGGCCAAGGGCAAGGCCCACCTGGCAGAGTTGAGGGCCACCAACCCTGCAATACCCATGGTCTCTACCCTTGATATAGATGTACAGTATTGATGTCACGGAGGGAGACTGGGTGGGGGTGCGTCCAGAAGAACAAGAGGATGCATGCCCCCAATGCTCCATAGTGAAGCAGGAGAACAAGACCCTGAAGCAGGAGAACAGCTTGCGACGTCCAGGAGGAAGAACCGACTCCTAGTGAGAAGGCTGGGGAAGTTTAAGGTAAGTGTCTAATTGTGATTAACTTCGGCCTGCAAAATTCCCTTTGTTTCCCTGCCCAAGATGACAATTGCTGGCAGGCGCCGAATTTGTAAAATTATGGGCTAGCGTCAAATAAACGTCATATCACAACCTGCAAAAAAGAAATTCCCTTTACAAATGTGTGTTTTTGTGTCTGTATTTTCAGGGAGGACAACCGATGCAGAGCGTCTCCTCCGACACGGATGAGGCTGAGGAGCCTGGAGACACAGAGGTGCCTGAGGCTTCATCTGGGCCTGGCCTGATGTTGAGCCTGAGCCATCCGGGATCCCCAAGCCGTCCACCTCCGGCTCTGCCTCCAGGGAAGAGGGGCCGTAAGACTACGGGGCGCACAGGACCGGACCATCAAGTTTCCCGATTCGATGGAGCAGTACCTCAAAGAGTACCAAGACTACCATGCGGGGCAGCCACCACAGGGCAGGTCCCAAGAATCTGCCCTGTCTGAGGTATCGCGGGTGCGATCATTCCTTTAGTTTATGACCCACAAGAAGTCAGAGCTGTGGACATGGCCTACTTCGCCGCATTTGTGGTGAGCCTGTACGGCCACCGCCCGGGGGTCATCTCCAATATGGTCCTGGATCAGGTGCAGGAGGCGGAGAAACCCTGCTGCATCACAGAGGGCTACATCGTGAACGTAAGCGTCTGCCCCCGTCTCCTTCGATTCTGCTGCGTCCAAGAGGGCTACATCGTGAACGTAAGCGTCTGCCCCCGTCTCCTTCGATTCTGCTGCGTCCAAGAGGGCTACATCGTGAACGTAAGCGTCTGCCCCCGTCTCCTTCGATTCGCATCTGCTCGTCGCCTGGGGCCTACTCACGATTCTCCTCTGTCTCTCCTCTCTCCGCAGGTCGACGACCACAAGACCGCCCGCTCCTTCGGGGCGGCGCAGCTGTCCTGTGGCAACATACAGCAAATGTGAGTGGTAGCCATCACGTCCCCCATTCTGTGTTTAAGTGATTAATCAGATGTGTCTTATCTTTGTGTTGCAATCAGAATTCCTACAGTGATGAAAGCAGACGGTCAGACAAATGTCTTACTTTGCATTTTTGAGTGGCTCACAAACTAACAATGTTCTTTTTTCTGCTCTTCTCTCCCCCCTCCCTGTGGTTGGTTCCACCTCCATGATAAAAGTTGCAGATTGACCAGCCTTTCATCCACCATTGTACACAGTATGGCACGCTTTGGCACAAATTCAGTTTGTTTATGTTATTATTTATTCGTTTATTTCTCCATGTTGTATGATTTATAGATAGACTTAAATTGTCATTGTGCAGTTGGTCCATACAACGCAATTTGCCTGTGCAGCTTCTAAAAACAATACTCACATACACACTCAAATAAATAAGAATACACATTATAAAAAGAACATATCAAGACATTAACATGGCTCCATTGTTTGAAGTCCATTTTAAAGTGCAACTGTGCAAGCTCCCATTGCATAAAGTTCTTTTTTAAAGCGCAACTGTTTTATAAAATAAAAGTTTGAAATGCTATAGAGTGCCCTATTTTTTGACCCTCAAACTGATATCTCAATTGTAACTCCTCCTTCTCAACAGTTTCTCATCGCAATGTCTCCTCATTTGCTCTATTATTTCTAAGTTGTAAGTGAGACTACACTCAAACATATGAGACCTCCCCTATTTCTTGCTATGTCTCATCTTTTGCTTGTTTTATTTCTCCTAAGGCAAAATTTAGGAGAAATAACTGTCAAAAGTCATACTTAAATGATCCTTAAAAGAGAATCACCATTTTGCCTCCTGAGCAACAGAAGGGATACAAATGAGAAACAAAATTTTCCTCGTGAATCGTGCTGGCCAAACCCTTCCTTGCCTGACGACCACAGGGAGGAGAGGGCCCACAGGCGTAATGTTTTGGCGCTCTATAAGTGAAATTAAATAGAAAAAAGTAAATTGACAGAATATGTGACACCAAATTAAACCTTAGAATGTGCTCTTTCCAACAATATCAGACATATTATTTGTCCTTCATATAGGAATGGGCTGAAAGCAGACCCTTTTACTGGCAAGTCAGATCCATAAATTCTGCTGCCTACAGTGCACATGGCTCTTGTGGGGCTGGGTAGCGGTCGTGCGTCTGGATGTCACCTCCCACTACAAAAAATGAATTGCAATGTATTGCAAAAAAGTATTGCCATGAACAGTTAAATTAGTTAACAAAAAACAATAACATTTAAAAATAATTACGTATTAAATTGTAAACAAAAAACTGAATACACATACATATACAAAAATACATGGGCAGAGAGAAGGGTTTAGTCTCAAACCCCTCTACACATCCTGAGAACATCAACCACATGGTTGTATCGCAGCAATAGGAATGGAAGATTAGCCATATTCATAACGTCTCCCACAATACAACAAATCAGTATTTAACACGTATCTGGTAATAAAAGCGAATAACTGTAGTGGACTCGTTCAAGTTTTTCGTGGACTCGATGCCTTCCTCCTTGTAAGGGCATCACAGACCTGTTATTGCTTCATCTCACGTTGCTGAACGCCACTTGTGCCTCTAAGGCTGTTTAGACGGATAACGAAAACAAAGCAACTGGTGATGTTTTTATGCGTCATTTAGACACAAACAGAGTTTTTGAAAACTCTGGGCTGATCGTTTTTTTTTTTGGGAACTCTGTTTGTTTGTTTGCGTCTAAAGAGGTACAAACGGAGATTTATATGATGATGCGGAGATTTTTAGTCAGTTCAAAAGAGAAAGAGCAAGGGGGTGTACTACGAATCTCGATTAGTGGGTTAGCGAGGTATGTTGCGCTCAAAGCCAGGCTATGCTGTGACACGAAAGTGGATCTGTTTTAGTGTCGCTATATCACCATGGTATCTTATGGTGTCAACCAAACCTGGTCGGGAGGAGGTTATGTGCTAAGTTATAGCTCAAATCGTGTAATCTACCACACACTGACCAATCAATGGTCTTAAAAAACGAAGTTCTCACGTGTAGGATTCTGTCATATATCTTACAGGTGGAGCTCCGCCTCTACTAACATTTTGGATCTCGAATGCGCTTTAATAGTGCTGTGCGTGCAAATATCCCACTATGGACGTGCATACCATACAACAACTGATGACAATTGATTTATTTGATGTTAAAGGTTAGACACAAAAAATGACCGCAGTGTAGATTAAGCTATCGCTCATGAATGCGGAAGTAATTGATTTTAAATAGAGGCGGTCTTGTGCGTCTCCACGTTACACGATTGGCAAAAGTCATCCTAACACCGGGAACGCGCACAGATCTGAGCTGAAAGCCTAGTTCGACAAATATATCACATAACTGCAATCGTAGTATCACTTAACGTATACCCCTGAGTCAAGGCTTTGTCAAGCCTCGATATGTCTACATAGCCTAAATATGTCTAACGTGCTTCGTAGTATACCACACAGGTGATGCTTTGCTGTTGTTGATATTTTCGGGATTCTGCTAACATGGGCTTGAGCTTCTCGTTACACTGCCACGTACAGGTTTGGCATGCTCTTAAAGGCATATAGCCGGGTTAGTGTAAAGGAAAACATTTCTGAAAACTGCAATGTTATTTTTGAAAACAGACAGGTTGAAATGTCTGTTTATGAAAATAGCCGGCCATGTGTAAACGTAGCATAAGAAGTTGACACACCGAGCACCAAGCGTAGCACATCTTGTTGACATTCATAAAAAGTAACCATGTTTTCAGTAGAAGGACAAAAATCATTGTAATAAACAAATAAAAGAAATGAATAACAAAAACAGAGAGATCCATACCAAGCTGTGACTGGCTGATTTAATGGTAAATAAATGAGATATGTGGTCCACACCAAGCTATAAAACAAATAATTAATAGTGGTGGGTCGGTCGCGAACAAATCAGTTCGTTCGAACGGGGCTTTAAAATGAACGATCTGAACTGATTCGCCTTTCCAGTTCTTGTTCGTTCTTTCGTTCGTCGCTGAATCACACTGACCTAGTGCTGCTGTGAATGCCCAGCTTCCTAAGGCGAGAGCCAAACCAATCGTATGCTGTTGTCTGTGTTGTTTCTAAAACAGTCTCATTGAATTAGCCAATGAGGGGCAGGAAAGCATAGCAACCGTTTCCATGAAAAAACAAACAAACAAATGGGCTATGAGAGAGCATACCATAAAAAATAATGATAATGGTTTACATTAACAATACCATTTTTACAATTCAATATTGACATTTACATTTAAATATCTGTCTAATGGTAAATGCATGCTGTCTTTGTATTTTCTGTGTCATGCCAGGTTAATAAATGTCTCTTCACTTTGTTGCGTTTGTTCTCACGCCAAGACCCCCCACCTGTTTCACTGAGGTCGTTGAGAGTGGTGCGGTGGCATGCCAAACGCAGACACCCCGGAAGGGGGTTTGTGGCCCACTGTCTTAGGTGCAAAAGGCAGTTGGGTTACTGTTAGGGGGTGCGAATCCCATCTAGATGGTTGCAGGGAGGTCAGCGGTGACCTCCCGATGGGTTCGTCTCCCTCATCAAACAGGGCAGCCACTGGCCAGCTTTTCTTGACTCCAGCCAGGCGGCGGATCCAACCGAGCGCGAGGCTGATCCAGAGACCAAGTCCAACCTGGTCAGCGAATGAGCTTCAAGTACTGCGGGCGGCTCTTGCGAGATCACCGGGGAGTGTTTTCGAGGAGCTATTTGGTCCAGAGGAGGTGATGGATCACCTCCTGGCCATCGGGAACAAATCTGCGCCAGGGCCCAATAGGCTGACGAAGTCCGACCTCCTTGAATGGGATCCCACCTGTGAAAAGCTTTGCCTACTGTTCAACGGCTGGTTGACTGTTGGGTACGTCCCCAACGCTGTCAAACTCACTAGAACAGTACTACTGCCCAAGTCATCTGACCCTGACGCAGTATCAGACCCGGGGAACTGGAGACCAATCACGATTGGCTCCATATTGCTCCGCCTCTATTCCAAGCTTCTACACGGACGGCTTAAAGAGGCGTGTCTGATCAACACAAGACAGAGGGGCTTCATAAGTGCTCCCGGGTGCTCAGAGAACCTCCACATTCTCCAGAGCCTGGTTAAGAGTTTCAACCGAGAGAGGAAGACACTAGCGGTAGTGTTTATTGATATAGCGAAGGCTTTTGATACCATAGCACATGAACATCTCTTTGAGGTGTTGCATCAACGTGTGCATATGGTGGAGGCCCTGCGGCAGTCCTACGCAGATACGAGCACTCGTATTTCGCTACAGGGGCAACTCTCTGAGCCCATTGCCACGACACGGGGCGTTCGCCAGGGCAACCCGTTGTCACCTCTGCTCTTCAATCTGGCAATTGACCCCCTGATCTGTGCCCTGGAGATGGCCGGGCGTGGGGTGGAAATCGCTGACGTGAGTCTGACTTCGCTTGCGTTTGCTGATGACCTAGTCATTGTCAGTGACTCATGGGACAACATGGCCCACAACCTACAGATCCTTCAATTGTTTTGTGAGTTGACTGGTTAATTCCATATTAGCCACCAACAAACAGGCTAATGATGTTGTTATGCATGTACACAATATAAACATTTGAACACATATTGCTGCTGTTGTACTTCACTGTATCTACAGCTATTAATGTGATATTTCAAGCCGCATGTCTTCAGCCCCTCAGTTGTGATACTTTTCATGAACTGGCTCCCATTACAAACTAATTGAATAGCCCTGGCATAGGGTCTAGTAGGTTAGTCCGATAAAGAAAGTCACTACTTGCCTGAACTACCACTTTCTCCAAAACCTTTGACAAGAAAGGAAAAAGGGAGACAGGAGTGAAGCATTGCCGGTAGAACAGCGGATGCGATAGACTGTAGAAGAGTGGACGGACAGGATCCAATGGGCATGTTGTTGGACGACTTAGCTGAAGAAGTTGAGAGATTGTTTCCTCATCAAGGAGACAAAGATTTCAACGATGCCATCATGCCAACACAAGGCAAGGCTACGACAGAGTATTAGGGCCACACATGAAGAAAAAAATATTTTTGCCATGACGAGACTAATCTCAACATGTCCACTTTAAAGTCGCCATTAAACTCGACATTTCGAGAATAAAGTTGAAATGTAATGTATCGACATTAAACTCAACAGTTTGAAAATGAAGTTAGTGGAGAGAGAACGACCGCTCGGGACGATTGAAAGGGAGGACGAATAACATTCCAGTTATCTTTGAGTGCAACAATGATTAGACATAGGCCTATATCATGTGGACAAAACATAGAACATAGGGCCTACTAACCTCCATTGCTCAGCCAATACTTTCCTGTTAGGTCCTTATCACGGAGTTACAGGTGATAAATGCGATGGTCAAAAGTAAACGTCATTAGCGGTTTATCTATTTATTGTAGTGTTTTTCATCTAAATGTTCAACTTCATGCACTAGACTAGGCATACTAAGTGCTCTCCCCAATCCTAGACTTTCACATTGCTTGTTTGTAATGGATGCAAAACAGTCTATTGCTGAATGTCTATGGAGGGACGAATGAAGCTGTCCTCCCGACCAGGCATGTATTCTAGTAGCCTACATGCACATGCACACATAGTGCATAATTAAAGTACATGCACACATATTCCCTCACAGGATTAAAAGAGTATATATACTTATACATATCTGTGTTTATAGCCTCATTTATTGCAGGTGAGACATGGAAAAGCAGTTTTAGCAAAATGAGTTTTGCCATGTTAACCTATGGAGAGTTACTGCCTGTGGGTCATGAAGGGCAGTTATTTGGATGTGCGGTAAAAATTAGTGAAATAATATTTTGTATAGAAACATTATATCATTGGATACATGTATTATTCTAGCTATATAAATGGCATAGTGCATGGTATTTCCATAACCGCGAGATACAGCGCTTCACGATGACGGCAATGAGTAAGCTAGTTACAGACAAGACGCAATCTATCTGAATATCTGCAATCTATCTGAAATAACACCTATTTGAAGTAGGCCCATTATTTATGTCACATATTGTGTGTCATTAGTGTAGGCTACATACCTTAAACTGTAGGCTATGTTTAAACTGTATTTCGAGTCTAATGTCGGCATGTCGACTTTCAAGTCGACACATCGAGATTAAAGTAGATATTTCAATTTTATTCTCAAAATGTCGAGTTTAACGTCGACTTTAAAGTCGACACGTCGAGATTAAAGTCAACACGACATTTCAACTTTATACTCGAAATGTCAAGTTTAATGTCGACATGTCGACTTTAATCTTGCCACGGCAAAAATATTTTTTTTCTTCATGTGTGGCCCTAATACTCTGTCGTACAAGGCCCTCCTTATAGGTTCACTTATTTTAGCAACTTTTTCAGTGAAAAATGTTGCATAGTCATCTGCTGACAGTGAAGTAGCTGTGGGGTTGGTGGAAGATTGAGAAAAGACTTGAAAGTGGGAAAAAGTTTCAATAGATCTTTGTGGTGTTGACAGATGTGTGTGGTATTAGTATGCATGTTTGTGTTAGTGTGTGTGTGTGTCTGATGTTGTGAGTGGACATGACTTTATGATGGTATTTAAAGGGAAATTTGGCAGAATTTCCCCCTCTGCTGGAGAAATTGTGTATTATGCTATTTCAAACTGTGGAAAAAGGTAACGATAAAGCACATGGATTTGTTTACAAACTAGCGAACGGTTAGCATAAGTTTGGCAGAACTATGTGGATGTTACAAGGACCCCGTTTACACGAGCATGTGTATTTTTATAAACGAAGACATTTCCCTACGTTTGAGCCTTTCATTTAGATGCAAACGGAGAATTCGCCCCGTAAAACGGTTATCCAAAAAAACTCTGGCCAAAGTGTTTTTTTTTTTTTGGAAAACTCAGTTTGGTTCTAAACTGTGCGTTTGGTTTTAAACTGTAGTAAACGGAGTTTTGGGCAGCCAACGTCACAGTATGCCACAGAAGTACACCAAATGTGCGACCAATGTTTACATTTACATGTTCTCACGTGCGACTTTTCAGGGTTCTGATTGGTTAATGTGAGCTTGAGCTTATCGTTAGACTGCCACTGTGTTTTGCCGTGCTCATGACAGCATGTATGTACACGGGTTCGTGTAAACACATTTTAAAAATAAACGGTCTTGTGTAAATGCAGTTTTATTTGCAAACGTAGATGGCCAGATATTCGTTTAGGAAAATAACCTGCTTCGTGTAAACGTAGTCAAGGTAAGAAACACGATTTAAAACGAGTTTCTTGTTTCTCACTTCTCTTTCCAGGACGGTAGTCTCAATGTTGCAAGGTTGGTTTTCCGTCTGGGGGCGCTAGGCACAGCGGGGAAAGTCACCATTTTCACCGGAACAGGACATTTAACCATCCAAATGATTTCTAAACGTGTTTATTACGTTGAAATAGTTGCCAAGTTCCCCTTTAAAGGAGTGTGTGTGTGTGTGGTATATTGACTCCTGTTGTGTGAGTTCCTGTTGTTGATAATGTGTGTGTGTGTGGTAGTGTTTTGTGAGTTCCTGGAGGGTATAGGCCTTTATCACGGCAGCCGAAGTAGGAAGTGAACAGCACTGTTCCTGTGTGAGCACAGGTGTTTCTAATTAAGTGTCAGATTCGGCCACAGTTAATTCAACCAGAGGCCTCGTTAATGTTTTTAGGAACACCTGTGGTTTGCCTGCCAACAGGAAAGTGAACAGCCCTGCTTCAGCTGCCTGTGGGCTGCCGTGATAAAGGCCTATTCCATCAACCTTGCTAATGAAGGTGGCGCTTAACAGAAAAATAGCCTGGCTTGAACTAGCGTAGACTTTCACTTGGGGCTGAAGTTCCATTAACTAAAGTTAGCGGCATCTTGGCCTCGTTTATTCAAGCGCGGTTTAGGTCAGCTTCATCTCTGCTCGTGTACGAGGTAGAAAAGTAGACCAAAACAGTAGATTGACGAGAAGAGGATAAATGTCGTAAAAATAAGTCAATACTAGACGATCTGTTCGATTTGCAAGCGCCATCTACAGGATTTTCATCTAAAGTCGATGGAAATTTAACAGAGAAAAAAATAGATAGTGAATAATGGAAGCATACATTTAAAACAACAATGGTTTGAAATCAATTGTGAGTTTGATTGTCTTCACTCTTGAACAAAACCAGTAAATGAATAAATAGTAGTAAACTCAAAAACAACTTACAAAAACATATGGCTATTCAAAACTATCTATACGTTCTTAGATTAAAATGGGTTCACTCCAAATTTTGATTAGGTGTAGGTGGTCATAAAGTACATTATATCAACGTAATATAGCCTATTGTCTCCCATAAGTCCCAAAGTGTTTGAAATATTTATCTGAAATCCAATGGCTTTCAATTAGTTATTTAGGCCTAATATTTAATCTGTGTAAACACACAGTTGATTTGACATTCATGAACAATCAGACACATGAAGCAGTTTTAATTATTAGCTGCCTACAGGCTACATAATTATCCTTTGGCTTGCATCAGATATAATATAGCCCACTGGCAAAGCATACATTTACTGTCACTGAACTGAACAGCCTACCAAATGTGCATGACCATTTATCAACATTGGGCTAGGACATGTCTTTCATTAAAGAGTATAACTAAAAATGCCATTTTCAAGGTGATAAACTATGTAGCCTAAATACTTCGTATGGGGAGCGAACTTGTGAACACGCAAGAATTATAATTCCTTTCCCATGCTGTCTCGCTACATGTTACACCATCACAGAACATAAATGACACAGAGTAGCGAGATTCCTAGAACCATACACATGTCAAGTGAAAACATTAAGTCGCATAATCTTCATAAATTAATTGGAGCTAGTGAATGTGTAAATCCATACTCGGTGACACTGTCGGAAAAAACATTTCTAAAGGCCTATTCACACTAAGAACGATAACCATAAAGATAAAAGCGTTCACACTGAACAATGATAAACAAAGTCTCTCCTTGTGTTAATGAATGTGACGGTTAAAATTCAATGGGTTCTGATTGGCTATTAGCTTTTTATCGTTCTGAAAATCGCTCTGAAAGTGATCTCCGGTATCGTTCTTCATGCCGTTATCGTTATAGTTTATGTGTGAACGTCATCATTCAAATAAACGAGAATTATATTTATTTATCGTTATCGTTCTTGGTGTGAATGGGCCTTAATTCTAATTTTGAAGTTGTAGGCTACAGGTTACGAAAGCAAAGGTTGACGGAACCATCTTTTTGGACTCGTTTTCCGACTGATTGGGGTTTTTTTGCAACGCAGCCTAATTTAGCTTGAAAGTTAACCTGCTACAGACCAGGTTAGTTCTGTGGCATAAATTCCCCATAGTTACCAAGCTGGGATTCACATTAACCTCACTAATGGAATAGAACTCTCACTAAAATTAGCAAGACTTATCGAAATAAGCCAGGTTTGGCCCTGTTGTTGATAGTGTGTGTGGTATTGCTTTATGAAATTATAATGCTAACTGAAATAACTTGTGAACAAGCAATAACTTTCCAAGACTATATTAAACTATTAAGCCGAGCTAAATTCGCAATCGCACTCAGTGCAGATTTTTTTTGTTTTCGCAAAGCAATTCGCAAAGCAATTCAAAACTGAATGAAATGAATTTGCGAGTACAGTAAGTCTAAACACTTGTTAACCTCACCTTAGCAAGTCTCATTTAACTCACCGAGGACAGGAGAAAAGTAGCCTAACAATGTGATGTTTTACCTCAAGTCTTTATCAAGAGATACACTTTAGTATAACATATGGTATGTGTTTGTTAGCTAACATTTTCTTATCGCTGCTCCAGGCAGGCTATGCTGGAGGGAAGATCCACAGACGTAACTCAGTACAGTCCAAGTTCGGTAACCAGGCAGGCAGGGATAAAACAGGCAAAAGTGTCCAAAGCACAATCCAAAAGGCAGGTCAGAAAACATGGTCCAAGTCGTAGCACAGGTCATTCAAAAATCAGAAAGCGACAATACAGTACCAAATACAGAATCCAAAATCACAGTTGGGAAAAACAATGGGTCATACACGAAATGCATATAATCACAACTTAGTATGTTTAATGAGTTACAAACAATACCTCACACTGAGGCCAGCCAAGAGAGTCTCTAAAATAGTCTACGGCTCATTAGTGCATTACTTTCAGCTGTTCAAAACTCCGGTTGGCTCTCAAGGGGGTGTGGTCAGCAGCGGGCTGTGAGCAGCAGAGACTGGGGCCACATTTACACATAGCCGGGTATTTAGAGAAACGAATATCCCCCCCCCCCCCCCCCCTCCGTTTTCAATAATAACATTGTGCACACAACATTGTTTTAAAAAAACTTGTAATTTACATCAACCCGCATAAATACGCTGTCAAGCGCCATAATAACTATGCCAAACCTATGGGTGGCAGTGAGGGAAAGGAATAAAGCCATGCTGGCCAATCAAAATCCTCAGAATCGACACATCGATGTTGGTAGGCAATGCACCTGCGTCTTGGAAGGGAAAGCTGCAGTAAAAATGCTGACCTCCGTGCGATCCTTCGCCTCTGCTCCTCCATGTAGAGCAGTTGTTACAAATGCAAACAGGCCAGAAGCGTTTGCACAAAAGTAAAAATTAGTAGCACCTTAAAAGCATCCATGATAATCCTGATCAGTAGTCAAAGAAACTGTAAACATCAGGCGCTCACATGATGTTAAGGATTTTCTGGCGCATGATGTGACGTTTAAGAAGCTAAAACGCCGTTTATCCCTGTTGACACGGCAGCACATAACCGGCGTTATCAGAAATCTCCACTTTGGCCGGAGGTTTTAGAAATAATCGTTTTCTGTGATAAAAACGGGGTTTTGGTGTAAACGAGAGGCCAAACCGCAGGGAAATATCTGCGTTCTCCCTTTGTGTAAACGGGGTCCGATAAAGGCAATTCTATCCACTGCATTCTCCATCATGTCCGGCATCATTTTAAGTTAGCTTACAAAATCAAGAGTTTGGCATTGCTATGACGTCAGGTTTGAGTGTGTGACTTTTAATGGGAGCAAGTGAGGAGGAGAGAGAAATCACAAGAGAGTAACAAGCCCGTTCATTTAAAAATGCCATAGCTGTGCTACACAATACCGTGGGTGCATTATTTCCACCATATTCATATTCTCCTGTTTTATTGAGTGAGTCAGTTGTGTGAGGAGGAAAGGGTGAGGAAAGATGCAAGCTAGGAGAGGCCAGACACTAGAAACACACACCTTGTTGCGAACAGCATCTTACTGCAAAACAACACTGTCATTCTTAAAAGTATCAATATAAAATTGGGAATTGTGATGTGTAATTTCAGGGCATTGCAGTGCACCGTTTTTATTATTTTTTTTGGAAGGGGGGGCCGATATAAAAGCATTGTTGACAGTGTCTCGTTCTTGTTCTTCTGCTGAGACGAGCAGCACTTTCTGTTGAGTCATTTTGTTTTGGTTCTGTGCGAGTTGCGTTAATCTATCTATGTTACCAGTTGTACGTTTTTATAAGTGTCAACGGAAAGGCGGTGTAGGAGTAAAAAAACACAAACGCTAAATGAAGTGATTTTAAAACTCACCTGTTCTTTCACTCTCTCAATCACAGATTCACTTTTGTGAAAAAATCACGTTCGATTTTTGAGACATAAGTGTTAAAAAGTTGTAAAAATCGATTTTCTATGTCTAAAGACGTTTCCATTTTCAACTGCAAATATGGGCCAATCCACGGACAACTAAAAGGCATTACGAGGAACGTAAAGAGGGCACTTGATGACGCACAAGCCAGCAATATTTCTGATGATTTATTGGTGTGAAGTTTCATGCACAATGACAAACAGGAGTGCAACATTCTCGAAAAACAATAAGCAGAGTTGACTGCCATAACATCAGTGAAAAACATTACTGCAGGCTTCAACGTGGCTGTTTCCGATTAAAAATGTCAAACAAATTTAGCCTACATAGGAACTCACGAATGCAGTTTGCATACCGCTTTGTCCTTCTCCATATTTTGATCTACCCAAAACCTGAAGTGATTCCATATTGTCTTCAAGTTATTAGGGCTTGTCTCTCTCATGTCGCACAGGTTCATTGTGTTGTCCTCCATTTGTTGGCAAAACACCAGCAGCACAGCAGCCGATTGAAAGTTTCCAGTGTGTGAAATTGGTGGGAATTTTCTTTTTAGCTTTCGCAATGCGTACTGCACTTTCGGAATTCTTTATTTTCATTTTCTGCTTGTTTGTGGGTTTTGTTACATCTATCTTTTTTATTTGTTTAATTTGTTTAAAATGAAGTGTGCATATTTGATTAAAATAGATTCCCTATTTTAGTTTTCAGGACTTGTGTTGGTTTCCAATTGATTGTGCAATCGATTTTCAAACGTCAAGTGACAGCCCTAGTGTGTGTGTGTGTGTGACACTGTAATGTGTCCTGTGTACAAGGCTGCCTAAAAGTGATGATTTACACGTCTCTCAGTTCGATCCCTGTTTCTGGGTAGTGACAGTAACTTCTATCTAATTTTGGGCGAAAAGGTTTTATCTGGAAAACTAAATGAACAGCAAGCAATTTCAAAATCATGTCACCTGTCATGTGTGTGTGTCTGTGATCCGGTGTTCCAGTTTAGATGGTGAGCAGTTTAACTTGTGATATTTGCATAAAATCTGTGAATATTCAACAACACTCTGCCTACTTGTTAACAGCTTTGCTCTGCCTCCGCCCCTCGAGTGCCGGGAGATTCACATTTTCACAAGCCCACAGTGAGACAGAATACAAAGAAAGATCTTGCCGAAAACACGCGGAAATCACCGGTTCATGTATAATGCATGTCCGCTTAAGCATTATCCACACAAAATGCAAAGTGTCAAAGTAAAACAACGAAGGTTTTGTTGGGTTTCGAACATAAGTCTTGCGGAGGCAAAATGTACATTGCATCAGCACTACCACTACACCACAGAAAGACGAGCAGTCATTTCAATGCCATCATCAACCATCATTAATCTATAGTGCTAGTCTACTAGCTAGCTACCTAGCTACTGATATCCTGTCCATGTTAACTGGTGACATGACACCGAATGCAAGCCTTGAATAATGCAGATTAATTTTGCCTCACATACCAAAACAGTTACAACAAACTGCATGCATGACCCCACTTCAGACGTTTTTTTTTTGTGGTCAGATTATACATCGTGATTATAATGCGCAAAAATAATGATCACGTGTGGGCCTCGAACTGCTCACTAAAATGGCAAGCTAGCAGTTAGGCCACCCTGCTAACCAGTTGCACCACTGGTTATTTTGCATCTCTATGATAGCATGGTGTTCCCATTAAATGAATGGGTACGCCTATGTTGTCTTGTGACAGTTTATTTGTCAATCGATCAAGATATTTATTATAGCAAACACATGTAGGCTACGTGAACGCTGCTTGAGGCTATGTGGGAATCTGAAACAGCATCATCTATCATCAAACTCTCTCGGTAGCTACTGTCATGGAAAAAGTATCCACTTTCCGAACCTCCAACCCAATTAGCACTCTGATGTCAAAGACCCGCAGGAGAACACCAAGACAAGAGATGTTGAAGACTGTTGATCCTTTATTCGCCGTATTGCAGTGAAAATACAATCCAAACAGCGTCAGGACTGGACCGTCAAGCAATAAGCGATGAGTTGCAGCTGCCACCCCGATGAGATCTGATCTGAGCGTGCCTGTGCTCTGTCTTTTATACTCCTGGGGGCCTGGGAGGCGTTTCCATCACCGGGAACGTCACCAGGCCCCTTTTAGCCAATCAGAACGTTTCGGGACTTGAGATATTGGTGGAAAACCCCTCTCATCTGTACATTAAAAAATGTGTGTTGCTGGGCAGAATACATGTAGTCAAGTTCTATGTGTAATCTGTTGCCAGGCAGGGTATGTGTTTGTTTGGTTCTATGTGTCACCTGATTTCTCTTTCCCTCCGGGAAATTCCTGCATTTCTTAGCCCCCTTTGTTTCTGCCCATCTGTGTCTCTTAGCCCTCTTTGTTTCTACCCTTCTGGAAAGTCCCGTTTACTTCACTTCTTGGCCTTTGACGGTTCAGTCCCATGCAGGGCTTGAAAACGAAATTATTTTTCAAACGTTCCGTTCCGAACGGTTCAGGTAGGCCTATGTTTAACGTTTTCGTTCTTGCATGCGTTCCGCCACAAACATATCGGTCCTGAACCGGTTCGGAACGCAAAATATCGTTCGTTCTTAAAGTTCCGGCAGTGTTTGGCGGGCTTATCAAGTCTATTTTTGTGGACTTTACCTTAGATGAGACGTACTCATTATTTCCCCTTGATTTAGCCTGTAGCTATGCCCAAAAATAATAAATCACAGGCGGCATCCAAAAACATTCAGATGGGCTATCCATCCCATAGCCAGACTTACTGTAGGCCTAACCTATTCTTATCAAAAATATTTCTGGATACGTGCTAAACTCCTTACCTGATTGTAGCCTAAGTTTTATCCATATGGAGATCTTCAAAGGCTTGCGCTATACAGTAATTCCAACCCTGTTTATAAACGAACCTGTCTGTTGCTGACAAGGCCTATCTCATATTTCCTGTTTAACTCTTCTACATAGAATAGGCTACAATTGCGCAAACATTTCAAATCCAGACTTTAAAACAAAAAGGCGTGGACAGGCAAAATAGGTTATTACGCATAGGCTACAAACAATTTCCAAATCAGTTTCAGTAGCCTACGCTACGAGCTGGCCTAAGATCCGAAGTGGCAGACGGATAGGTTACATTACAACAGCAAGACAAAATATACACATTTGGACCAAAGGTCCATTTATTCATTTTTTTTTTTTCCAACTGCAGAAATCAAATTATTAGGCTGTTCGCCTACTGTAGTTGGCTACATAGTGGCTTGTTAGCTCACATTAACAGTGTAGATGCGGGCTTGTTTTTCGCACAACCGGAAATAGTCTCCCTGACATAGGATATGCTTTTGTGAAATTTTATCAAATATATAGAGGACCAAAAAAACCATTATTAACCGGTTTTGTGGATTTCAGAATAACGTTTCTGTTCCGGAACAGTTGAAGACCATTTTGTTTTCGTTTCCGTTTCCGCTCCTCGTAAAATTCCGTTCGTTTTCGGTTTTCGTTCGTTCGTTCGTTCGGAGCCCTGGTCCCATGACAGTCTCATGCAGTCTCATGACTTTCAGTAATATTGAACATATGCATCACCAACACTCTTACAGTAAATGGAATCATTTCTAATAAACTAATGCATGCAGTATAATGTCCTAGTAAAATCACCACACTACATCAAAGTTTTGTAATCCATAAATATGCTACCATGATGACCATTTTCTGTCGTCAAATTAGGACCAACAAATTAAATAATATAAGTCTAACTCAGAAAAAAAAAAAATCATATGATCACTTCAAATCACAGCTCACTGCATAACTTCACCGAGACTAAGATAACAATAAGTTCTGATAACTTTTGCACATGACTGTGTTTTATAGTATTAACCCCCAAAACGGAATAAAGTGTTAGTGGGGACATGTCAGTTTGTTGTACATCAGTTAGGTTTTGGTATGTGAGGCAAAGATGAACCTACTTTGTTGTTTTGAGGCTTGCATATGGCCATGTTAAATTGTGATGGCACCAGTTAACATGGGCGTATATTTCTCACATATGTTAACCTGTGTTAACTTTGACTAAAAGTGCAATATATACATACAAATCCTGCATTGATTTCAACGGCTCGTAGTGTAGTGGTATAGACGATATTGAAGCTAATCCGATCCTCTTTCTTGTCCATGCGTGGTTCGAATCCCAGCTAGTTTTATTTTTTTTCCATTCATTCAGTATGTCATATTTGTGGATAATGCTTAAACGGACATGTTTTAGACATACACTGGTGATGTTTTCAGCGATATCCGTTATATTGTCTCACTTAGAAACACTTTGTGAAAATGTAGCCTAAACCTGCACTATCAGAGGCAAAGCAGATTCAGAAGTAGGCAGGGTCTTGTTGAATATTCACTGATTTTATGCAAATATCACCAGTTAAACTGCTCACCATCTAAACTGGAACACCGGTTCTTGACACTATGGAGCTGCAGGAGAACATCTGGACGTCACAAAAGGTGTGTGAGTGTACGTAACGATAATCATGTTGTAACCAGGCATCAGAGTTGTGCTTATGCCTAGAAATTATGAGAGTGTATAATTTGACTGACAACAGCCATGAATATCGACTTTAGTGGGCTGTAATGATATGCGATTCGAAACCTAAATCTTGACACGCAAATCGTCGTGACTCACATTTGTTTAAAACTCTTCCATTCAAGTTGACTGATCATCTCAATACCAACGTTTCACAAAAGGGCCTGTCCCAAGGATATCAAGTATTACCTTGAAACTTAAACACACATAGGGAAACTGAACAGTCCAATCAGTAGACTATGATAAGCTAGCCAACTATGCTACTTTGTTTACATTATGTGACCCTGCAAGGCGAAACCAGCCGCTTTGCGCACGGTGCTATTTTGAGAAAATCCACGATAAACAAATGTACAGGTTAAAATGTCGAATTTCATGTTTTCGCATAATTCGTCAGTATACAGTCTACACTTTAATATTATGAACAAATTTCATGGTAAAACATTTAATTTTGACTGTTTAACCCTCTCTGTAATAACAGTACTATCACACGTGACAATTTACTTAAATAGGTGATTTTCTCTTCTGGCGTATCGTGACTAGCCTGGTAAGGGAAGTCTTCCCGAATGTCCGGCCGATAACATGGGCGCGTGTGACGTATGTCCCCGAGGTGGCCCCAAATGCAATGGGGTGAACTTGGGAAACTTTTGTCGGCCATTTAGGACCCCAACTGCCATATGGGTCGGACTGTGGGGAAACCTTCGGACACATAGGAAACCATGTGTTACCACCTGAAATCCTCCCGGGGGAGCTCTAAAGCCACAATAAGCTCAGGGAGACATCCGGGACACCTTCGGACAACTGGGTTCTTGGTTCTTCTTATCTCGAGGGCAAGGGACTAAAATCACCTTTTCAACCTCTCAGCGAGCTCTGGGCCACGGGGGGGATTCTACCTGATGTGCCAAATGTCTCTTGAGGGCCATTTGGGCTACCTTCTGCCATCGCATTTTCGGATGGGGGTGCATGGGGCTGCCCATCCCCCAACCCCCAGGGACATTTGGGGCTGTCCCAGATGTCCCAAAGACTGATAGTGCGCCAGGAGGCCTGCCGAAGCCCCTGCTTTAACCCTGTCGCTACCAAATCAACAGGGGTGCCTAGTAAGAGTCTGAGGGTCACCAAAAAGTGTCTCTCTGCGTCCTAAAAGCGCCCCCTGTTTTAGGTACTCCGATCGGAGCGGCGTTCGCCGAGGGCTCCGGTGGCTCAGAGTCCAACACCAAGCTGGCTGGAAAACTCTGTACGAGGCACTTTGACCCCAGGAGCATTTTAACACATATTTGACCTCGTGACCTCATACTAGACCCCCAGGGCTGTCTCTGTGCAAAGTTTGGTGTCTCTAGCCCCTACTGGGGAGGAGCTGTGAGCCCTAAAAGATTTAAAAAGTTAAAAAATCCAAGGCAGGGGGGCAGGGTTAAGGACTGGAGAGAGGGGACAGGGGGCCAGGGGGGAATCCACCGGTCTGGTGAGAGAGGGGAGAGGGGACAGGAAGCCAGGGGGGAATCCAAGGCGCCGGGACTGGCGCGGCTGCCGGCTTCAGGCTCCATGTCCCTGCAACCCGGCTCAGGCGCACCAGGGGTGCCGTATCCGGAGTCAGTCTGCAGAAAGAGTGATAAACAAAGGGTTAGCGGGAAAGGCCAAGCAGTCAGAGACAGAGAGGTGGAGATATGTCGGTGCTGGACTTACCCTTTCCTTGGCCGCCTCCTCGACGGAGCTGCCGGACTCTTCATACGGCACCTCCTGGTCGCTGGAGCTTGAGAAGGAAGCCCTCCGCTTCCTCATGCCCAACATGGAGCTGCAGCATGCTGCCAGGTAGGCCTCAAGCGAAACGCTGGCGGACGCAGGCTGCGGCTGGCTGACGCTGGCCAAGGCTTGGCTCCTCTGCCGGGAGGTTTCAAGCTCCCGGCAGAGGGACCTCACCTTGGCCTTCCAGTGTCCGCAGTCTTGGCAGGAGGCTGAGGCAGTGGCGGAGGTGGAGGAGGAGGGGAGCTCTTCTAGGTCCAGCTCGGAGACCATTGGTGGTTGGGGTCTCGTCGATCTTAAAGCTCCGAGCTGGCTGAGAGCCTTCCGCCTTTTCGTCTCCTCCACCAGGCGTAGTCTCTCCACCGCCGTCATCTCAGGGTGCCCGCTTGATAGGTGCTTATCTAGTCTTGAGCTCCGGTAAGGGCAGCCTGGCAAGGGGCAGGGCTCTGTTCTAATTAAAATTCTGCCAGTCCCCAGCTGGAGCAGGATGGCCCTCGCAATGGTTGGTGATGTGGTGCCCGCGGGTCAAATGGTTGGCCAAGGCGGCATAAAGCCGCTGGCATATCGGGCAGAATGCTGACTGCTTCGGTCTAGTCATGGTCCAATCTGAAAAATATTTGAGTCAGCCCCTTTTATATCGTGCTCTTGAAAAATATTTTTGCACGGTTAAATCATCTAATATTTTTTACAAAATACTTTGCACGGTGTAATTTTCTCCTATTTTTTGACTTTGACCTTGAAATATTTTTGCATGGTGTTTTCTGAGGTAAATGTTATGTTTTCTGAGGTAAATTACATGTTTTCTGTCATATACCTGTGATTTACCTGTGTTTTACCTCAGAAAACATAAAGTTTACCTCAGAAAACATATAGTTTACCTCAGAAAGCACGTAATAAGCACCCCATTCAAATACAGTGTTAGATTAGATTATTAGCATAGCTAACCTGTCAGGATCACACTTGCTACCGCTGGCTAGCATGCTACTTACATCTTGGAGTGATCCAAGATGGCGGCGCGTACACACGCAGCGACCTCTCTCTGTCCCAACCGTACGGTGTTTTGTTCGTTTAAAACGCTGCAAAAGCAAGTTTTGCAGCGTTCTGGACTTTGCAACAGAGACGCTAAAGGAACTCGGACTACTCCGGCCTGCAACAACACCGGACTCGCCTGCTACTCCTCCCCCGGAAAGAAAGCGTCGGAAGCGGTGTGCGAGGAAGCAGAAGAGGGGCAAGCGCGGAGGCTGGTCTACACTACACACAAAGGAGCATACAAAGCCACCCCCCTCCCCCACATTGGACTTTCAGACCATATCACTGTTATGCTAATGCCTGCATACAGACAAAGGGTAAAAGCGAACAAACCGGTTCGTAAGCAGGTAAAAGTGTGGCCTGAGGGAGCCTCCGATGCTCTCCAAGACTGCTTTGACACAACAGACTGGGAAATGTTTAAGCAGGCAGCCACTTACAACAACCGGACAGACATAGAGGAGTATACAGACACTGTAACCTCTTACATCACCAAGTGCATCGATGATGTGACCCACACAAAAGACATCATCACTCGGGCTAACTGGAAGCCATGGCTGACAGGGGATGTCCTTAGGCTGCTGAGGGCCAGAGACAAAGCCTACAGAGCTGGGGATGAAGCTGGCATGAGAACAGCGAGAGCCAACCTGTCCCGTGGCATCAAGGAAGCAAAAAAGGAATACACTCACAAGATAACCACCCACTTCAAAGACAGCAGGAACGCACAAAGCCTATGGCAGGGCATTCAGGCCCTCACGGACTACAAGCCCGCACCACAGAGCTGTGAGAGCAACATCCCTCTGCTCAACAACCTGAACCGCTTCTTTGCTCGCTTCGAAGCACAAAACAGCACCTGCCCACAGAAGACCCATCCCCCTCTACATGAGCAGCCCCTGTGCCTCTCTGCCGACAGCGTGAAGAGGACACTTGCTGCTATCAACACCCGTAAGGCAACAGGTCCAGACAACATCCCAGGTCGTGCGCTGAAGGACTGCGCAGGGGAGCTTAAGGATGTCTTCACAGACATCTTTAACACTTCCCTGAAGCAAGCCATCGTCCCATCATGTTTCAAAGCTGCCACCATCATACCTGTGCCGAAGAAAACTGCTCCATCCTGCTTCAATGACTACCGCCCTGTGGCACTGACACCCATCATCATGAAGTGCTTTGAGCGGCTTGTCATGTCACATATCAAATCCATTCTCCCCCCCACCCTGGACCCCTTCCAGTTTGCATACCGAGCCAAGCGGTCTACAGAGGATGCAATCTGCTCTGCCCTCCACCCAGCCCTCACCCACCTGGAAAAAAGAGACTCATATGTGAGATTGCTGTTTATAGACTTCAGTTCTGCATTCAACACCATAATACCACAACAACTCATCTGCAAACTTGACAAACTGGGACTCAGTACCTACCTCTGCAACTGGCTTCTGGACTTCCTCTGTCAGAGGCCCCAAGTAGTATGTGTTGGCAACAATACCTCAAGCAGCATCACACTGAGCACAGGGGCCCCCCAAGGCTGCGTGCTCAGTCCGCTGCTCTTCACCCTGCTGACGCATGACTGCACTGCAACCTACAGCAACAATCACATAGTGAAATTTGCTGACGACACAACTCTGGTGGGTCTCATCACCAAGGGCGACGAGACTCAATACAGGCTGGAGGTCGACCATCTGACCACGTGGTGCAGGGACAACAACCTCCTGCTGAACGTCAGCAAGACCAAAGAGATTGTTGTTGACTTCCAGAGAGGTCACACCCAACACCTGCCACTGACCATCGACGGTGCTGTGGTGGAGAGAGCGAGCAGCACCAAATTCCTGGGGGTGCACATCAGTGAAGACCTCTCCTGGACCACCAACACTGCATTACTGGCGAAGAGAGCTCCGCGCCGCCTGTACTTCCTGCGGAAACTCAGGCGAGCAAGTGCTCCACCAGCCATCATGACCACATTCTACCGAGGCACCATTGAGAGCATCCTCTCCAGCTGTATCGCTGTGTGGGGCGGAAGCTGCACTGAATACAACAGGAAAGCCCTGCAGCGCATAGTGAACACAGCTGGAAGGATTATTGGTGCTTCACTCCCCTCCCTGAAGGACATTTACACCACCCACCTCACCCGCAAGGCGACCAAAATTGTGAGTGATGCAAGTCACCCCGCTCACAATCTGTTTGATCTACTGCCCTCTGGGAAGAGGTACAGAAGCCTGCGCTCCCGCACTACCAGACTCACCAACAGCTTCATACACCAAGCTGTAAGGATGCTGAACTCTCTCCCTCCTCTCCCCCCTCCACCCTCAGCTACATAACATCCTGGACATTGGACCCACAATGGCCGCCTGCACTACTCCACTTGCACACTTGTACACTTTACAACTTGTTGTTGTTGTCCTGAAAACACAACACTTCTGCTGCTCTTACATAACTTGCACCACTATGCCACTTTCTTTCTTACTTAGGTCAAACAGAACTACCCAAGCCTTTTATTGGCCTGACTTTGCACTAGTATTTTATTGACTGTCTATGCACAATTTCAACCAAATTTTGCTGCTCTTATTTTTTTCATTATTATATGTGCCCTCTTATTTACTTATTTACTTACTTTTTTGTTTACTTGAATGTTATGTTTGTCTGTGGACTTAAATTGGTAAAATATGTCTTGTCTTCACCGTGGGATAGTGAGAAACGTAATTTCGATCTCTTTGTATGTCTGGAACATGTGAAGAAATTGACAATAAAGCTGACTTTGACTTTGACTACTGCTAGCTATAAGCTACCAACCTTGCTAGTATGCTAGCTAGCATTAGCATGCTAACTAGCGGTAGCATGCTAGCTAGCATAGCTAACCTGCCAGGATCACACTAGCATGCTACCGCTAGCTAGCATGCTAATGCTAGCTAGCAAGCTATAAGCTACCAATGGCTAGCACTAGCTACCGCTAGCCCGCTAACTAGCATGCTAGCTAGCGGGAACTAGGAAGGGATCTTTAATATCACAAATGTGTCTTGGTTATTGCCCATAAAAAATCACAGTTGCTTTGGTGCTATCAATATGAAATCAACATATGTTTAACAACGGGATATTACGAACGAGGTGGACTAGGTTGGGAGTCGGTGGGTTATTGTCAGAAGGAGATAAGTGGCCTGAAACGTACAAGGTATCCCTCTTCCCGCTGGCGAACGCTAGGTGCTAGAGGGTCGGGACCAAGACACAAGGCACCGCCTCAAGGCCCCCAACAAATGTTCCAATGCTGGAGTCTCTGAGTCACCCACAAGAAAAAACACACAGGAAAAACATACAAAAAGTTGACCACTTACAGTTCAGAGATAGCATTGAGGGTGTTAGCATGGTGCTAGGAGACTGAAACTCAGGTCAGACACTCGGCCCATGACCCCCATGAAGCGTGTACAGTTTCGTCCCTCTAGCTGCAGCACAAAGTGTTGTGCCAGCAAAAATGTCTAAATTTCCTAAATGGCCAGAGACATTTGGCATACCTGGGTCAGGGACATTCGGCATACCATTTTGGGAAATCTGAGAAACCAAGGGACATTCGGCATACCATTTCCCAGATGTCTCTGGCTATTAAAGGAAGCCCCAAAGCAAGACCAAAGCAAGTTTCAAAAACACACACATTTATTACAACACACAACAAACCACACACTGAACAAATCTAAAGCACACACTAAACTAATTCTAAAGCACACACCACATCTAAAATGTATAAAAGTTAAAGAGTTCAAGGGGCTGGCTCTGCGGCTGGCTCCAGGACTGGCGCGGCGGGCTTGCCCCTCCCTCTCTGGAGGTACCTCCTGGCTGTGGACTTCGATGGGCTCCAGTATTCCGGGGAGGTCACCAACGGGCTCAGTCACACCATGGGCACCACCCTGCGGACCTTTTTGGGAGTCTGCAGAAAGAGTGACAAACAAAGGGTTAGCGGGAAAGGCCGAGCAGTCAGAGACACAGAGGTGGAGATATGTCGGTGCTGGACTTACCGTTTCCTTGGCCGCCTCCTCTGCGGCCACCTCAGAGTCAGACGAGTCCCGGTCCAGCTCTCGGAGGGCCCGCTCCATGTCCTCGAGTTCCTCGTTGAGGACCGAGCTGCCGGACTCTTGGTAGCTGGAGGTGCTGGACCGGCGGTCCGTCTTCTTTGTCCGCTTCCTCGGGACGGAGGGTGTGGCCACGGAGGCGGGGGAGGAGGGCGCGGAGGTGGAGGCGGACGCCTTTTCATCCTCGCTGGAGGAGGAGGGGAGCTCCGGCTTCCGGCCGGCGTGGGAAAGCCTCTGCGCCGTCATTTTTTTGATGGCCATCTCCGAAGTGGTCGCGTCGAACCGCTCCCTCATCAGCCGGGACTCTGCGACGTTCAGGGAGAGGGCGTAAAATTTGTCGGCCGTTTTTGTGTCATGACACATGTATTGTGTCATGACATTGCGGATCTTTGATCCGTGCACCCTCTTGGCATAACTGGACACCGCCATTCTTATGTCGGTGTAGATGGGCCTCCCCGGTAGGCCCATGTTCCGATGGCTGTTCATATCCTTTGAAGGACCCCTGCCTGAAGTGAAAAAGAGCAGCTTGTTGTCCTTTCGAGGTTGGGGATGGGCCGTCCCCCTCATGGCCACCCAGTCCCCCAGCCAGAGGAAGAGCTGGGCTGCGTCGAAGGAGTGCGCCGTCTTGTGGTCGTCCACCTGCGGAGAGAGGAAAGATACAAAGCGCCATGAGACGTGTGCAATGCCGCGATCAAACGCAAGGAGACGGTTACATTGACGATGTAGCCCTCCTCGACGCAGCCCTGCTTCTCGGCCCATGTGGCAAAATACCCGTAGAACCTCTGCCTGTTGCCTATGCAGTTGTCCTCGGCTAGGGCTTCTGTTGCCTATGCAGTTGCCCTCGGCTAGGGCTTCTGTTGCCTATGCAGTTGCCCTCGGCTAGGGCTTCTGTTGCCTATGCAGTTGCCCTCGGCTAGGGCTTCTGTTGCCTATGCAGTTGTCCTCGGCTAGGGCTTCTGAAAACACAGAGAGGGTGCACGCAGAGGTTAACGTGCGCTCCCACAGGTGGGTGTGCCAGCGGTAGCATGCTAGATGTCCCTTAGTTTCTTAAATGTCCCTAGCTCCCGGTAGCCTGCTAGCTAGCGGGAGCTAGGGACATTTAAGAAACTAAGGGACATCTGAGACATTAAAGGCTTTGTACTTACTCAAACACTTGGGAATTTTCTTCCGGACCATTTCCCTGCAGATTTTGAGGTTGGCCGGGGAGACCACCCTGGTCATTTTCACCCTCTTCACCTCTATCTTCCTCAAGTCGCGGAGGGCCTTGTCCACCCCTCTGACCACCCCCACGATCTGGGTGTGGCTCAGTCGGCACAGCTTTGGCTTGGTGTCTTTGAAGTATTTTAGGAACTGCTGCACGTTTCTGAGGTAAAAGTTGACCGTCGTGACGGCTCTGTTCCCCTCCTGCAGCTTCTCCACCCAGCGCCTCAAGCCGCCGGGGTTGTCGAGGAAAAGCCAATTCCATACGTCTTTTTTCCTTTGAGCCAGGAAAAACAGGAAAGACCTCACCCTTGAGACTTTTGAGAGCGCCGTCTCCCTCGCTCTGCCGCTGCTCGCTGTGCCCGAGTGGTGGGCCTGGTATTCTGCCAGGTAGGCCTCGATTGACTCTGGAAATTTGATGTTTCGCAGGCCTGAGGCACGGCCCTTTCCCTTTGAGACATCCTCGAATTCTGTCTCGGTCGTGGCGGCGGCTGTTGTGGCGGTGGCTAGCTTGGCAGCGGCTAGCTTGGCGGCGGCTGGCGTGGCGGCGGCTGTTGTGGAAATTGGCTCTTTCTTGACAACCTGGGCTGGCACTGTTGGCGCGGCGGGCGATGGAGCGGTGACGTTTGGCGCACGCTGGCGGCGGCTGGTGGCCCCTCGCTGACCCCGGCGGCGGCTGGCGGTGGCTGGCGTGGGCGTCTTCGCCGACAACCCGGACGGCACAGGCTGAGGCTCAGGCTCCTCCTCCTCTGAGCCTTCGGGCTGCGGCGGCTCGACGTCAGGCTCGGCCGGCTCCTCCTCCTCCTCAGAAATCGGCGCTCCTGGCTGAAAAGACAGACGCACAAACACGCATTGTTTAGAAAAGACAAACGCACAAACACATTTTTTTCACAAGGTCGATGATGATGTCAATGGCTAAGGGAAATCTGGGAAACCAAGGGACATCCGGCATACCATTCTGGGACACGCCCCTTTCCTAGATGTCCCAAAATGGTATGCCGGATGTCCCTTCGTTTCCCAGATGTCCCTTGGCCATTGACATTAGCCATTGGACACTCACGTTCAACCGCCTCAGCCGTCTGGCCAAGGCTCGGCTCCTCCGCCGGGAGATCTCAAGCTCCCGTCCGAGGGATTTCACCTGGGCCTTCAGGCTCGCGTTCTCCCGCCTGACCGCGGCACATCCTGGCTCTTGACACTCGTCCGGGCCGCCTTCGTCAGCGACGACCTCGTCACCCTCATCGATGTCGAGCGTCGACACCATGGGTGGTTGGGGGTTGGAGGCTCTGAGGGCTCTGAGTAGGCTCAGAGCCTTGATGCGCTTGGCGTCTGCTGACAACTTCTCCCTCTCTGCCGTCGTGAGCTCAGAATGGCCGCCTGCCAGGTGCTTATCCAAGCGTGAGCTTCGATAGGAGCAGCTTGGCACTGGGCAGGGTTCTGTGCGGATGCGTATCCTGCCCATCCCCAGCTGGAGCAGGATGCTCCTCTCCGTTGAGTTGGTCACCTGGTGTCCTCGGGTCAGATGGTTTGCCAGAGCGGCATAAAGCCGGGGCCGCAGCTAGGAATACTGGATTAGGACTCCGGTTCTATTTTGTGGGTTTTCGGAACCAGGGCCATGATTAAGAGGGACGGCCGGGGGCATTCGTATTGCGCCGCTAGAGGTGAAATTCTTGGACCGGCGCAAGACGGACGAAAGCGAAAGCATTTGCCAAGAATGTTTTCATTAATCAAGAACGAAAGTTGGAGGTTCGAAGACGATCAGATACCGTCGTAGTTCCGACCGTAAACGATGCCGACCCTATTAGAAAGAGGTCGGACACAAGCTAATACTTTTTACAAAAAACTTTAATAACGTGATAATAACAAACAATGAAATTAAAGCATTAACTCATAAACAAAAAACTTTAATAACGTGATAATAACAAACAATGAAATGAAAGCATTAACTCATAAACAAAAAACTGGACTGCCTCCTTCCTGTCCTTTTCCAGGATGATGGTGTCATCAGTAGGCAGGGTAGGTTTAAATTTCCTCCACCACCTCCAGTCTCTTCTTTTTTTTCTCAGGAGATGTACTCGCACATTCCTCCTGTTGACAACTTGACTACAGTGTGGACACATTAATGTTTCTCTGTTCTTGCGAATGAGAGGAGGTGGAGGCGGTGGAACTGCGGAGGCTGGAGACTGTGTGATGGTGGCGGCTGCTGCAGGACCTGGAGACTGTGTGATGGTGGCGGCTGGTGCAGAGGCTGGAGACTGTGTGATGGTGGCAGCTGGTGCAGAGGCTGGAGACTGTGTGATGGTGGCAGCTGGTGCAGAGGCTGGAGACTGTGTGATGGTGGCAACTGGTGCAGAGGCTGGAGACTGTGTGATGGTGGCAGCTGGTGCAGAGGCTGGAGACTGTGTGATGGTGGCGGCTGGTGCAGAGGCTGGAGACTGTGTGATGGTGGCGGCTGCTGCAGGACCTGGAGACTGTGTGATGGTGGCAGCTGGTGCAGAGGCTGGAGACTGTGTGATGGTGGCAGCTGGTGCAGAGGCTGGAGACTGTGTGATGGTGGCGGCTGGTGCACGGGGTGGTGATTGGTGACTGTTAATATGCAGTAGAAACTGGTCCTTTCATATGATTGTGGCATTGCACTGAATGCAGTGAAAATGGGCAGACGTCCAGCAAGCCCGGCTACATTTACAGATGAAAACCCCTGTAAAACATGAATGTCTTCAGGAAATCTAATAATCATAGAATGTAATGGATGTACCACCTAGACCTATATGTAAGGGCATCGACTGCCTAAGTCTTATTAAACAAATAATTAAAGGGAAACTTGGCAGGATTTCCCCCTCTGCTGGAGAAATTGTGCATTATGCTATTTCAAACTGTGGGAAAAGGTAACGATAAAGCACATGGATTTGTTTACAAGCTAGCGAACGGTTAGCATAAGTTTGGCAGAACTATGTGGATGTTACAAGGTAAGAAACACGATTTAAAACGAGTTTCTTGTTTCTCACTTCTCTTTCCGGGACGGTAGTCGCAATGTTGCAAGGTTGGTTTTCCGCCTGGGGACGCTAGACGCAGCGGGGAAAGTCACCATTTTCACCGGAACAGGTCATTTAACCATCCAAATGATTTCTAAACGGGTTTATTACGTTGAAATAGTTGCCAAGTTCCCCTTTAAACAAAATAAATCAACAATGTGTCAATAATTATCCTTTATATGCATCTGGGACTGATGCTCAACATCAAGCATACAAATATTATCCATCACAACAAACCCTACCTTTGAATCGCACAGCAAGCTGCATGTGGTTATCCAGGTGAAGTCTCATCTTATACAAGACATTGGTGGTGTAACTGCAACATGGACATTTATACTCCTCTGTCAGCTCTAGCCACTAAAAAGAAATAAGCAGAGAAATCAGGCCAATTGCAAAAACTCTTCAGATTGACGTGGAATTGATGGGCTCATTACTATTCATGAGCTCGCCCAGTTGAGACCTTGCCGTAGGCCTATGCAAGGATGGCTGAATGTCAACGGACTTGTGCGCTATGCACAAATAGAACTTCAACAATGCATTTTGCCCAAGAACCCAGACTTGAGGATCAAATGGCTTCAGTTTATTTTTTGGAACAATGCCACAGGCTTTGCAAAAAGGTTGCTGTTGAAGCCTGGAGCAGGCTACCAGTGCCTGTAAGTAAAACGTAATTGTCAACTCAAGGAAGTGCTATGTTATTCAGGTTTAATGAACACGCTAGCCTAGCAGGTTTTATTTATGCACATTTGGACAATGCTAGCACTCGCTAGCCAAGCTAAGTTCATGCCATGAAGCTAAAATTAGTTGATAATAACAGTTGCTCCCCCCCGCCCAGCTGGCTCCTCCTCTGCTGCTGCCTCCTCCTCCTTAGTTGTTGAAATGGACACACAGATGACAACAAACAGAGAAAAGAGGGTTATTCTGGTACTCGGTCCTGCGCTACATTACTCTACATCTGGAACTTTCCAGCCTGCTTCACTCACCGCAGCCCGAGGGTAGGTGGCCTTCCGCCTGCCCTGTCCAGCCATCAGGGGAGGCAAAGATGGGGGCCCGGTGGCCCGCCTGAGATGCAAGGATTGCAGCCTCCCCCACCGCCGGGCACTCGCCAGTGCCCGAGTCAGCCTTTCAAAGAGTGAAACTAGTAATCTCATTACACTTTTCACATTTGCGATAGGGGTTTCCCCAACATTTCCCAACAGGCCAGAACTGCATTGAATTAACAAATATAAAAATTAAAATGTACTCACGTCGCCACTTTGGCCCGGACGCTGCGGACCTCTTGGCTAAGAGCCCAGGTCTCTTCGCCAACATCCTCCTCCTCCCCCGGTGCCTCCTGTTGGGGTTGGGGTGCCTCCCCCACCTGGCCTTCCTCCTGGGCGAGGTCCAGCGCTGTGGCCATTGGCACAGACGGGTTGGTGGCCCTCAGATCTGCCAGCAGTCTGAGGGCTTTCCTCTCCTTGGCCGACTTCAAAAGTCGCGCACGCTGCGCAGGGGTCAGCTCTGAGTGGCCCTTTAAGTGCTTGTCCAGCTGTGAGCTGTGGTATGCACAGCCCACAGCTGGACAAGGGTCACTCCTTATTGGCGTCCTCCCTGACGCCAAGTTTAGCAGAATCGCCCGCTCCTCTGTGTTTATCACCAAATGCCGTGTGACCAAGTGATAGGACATGGCCGTGTAGACGCGGCCACACACTGAACACTCATTCATTGTCGTCATGACTGAAAATAGACAAGAAATTCATTACAAAAATAGCATTGTTAGCATTTTAGGTACCAGATTAGCATTGCTAACATTGTTACTGCCGTGCATCTCCAGGCCTTTGCAAAGGATACCTGAATATGTTAAGAAAGAGTGAATGTTACCTAGGACTCCTGGGCGGTGGCCGTAGAGCGCGACCACAAAGGCCACGAGGTAACCGTAAAAACGGTTGCGGTTCGGGGTTGTGGGGTCCTTCTCCACGATGTCTGAAGAGACAATGTGGCAAAAGAGAACACAAAAATCGCTTTAGCACCTTGGACAAAACACACACACACACACATCACTTTGTCTGGAATACGTGCACGGCTGACAGGCGGCTGTGTCTCGCCACCTCCCGGCAGCGCAACATGTTTTTTGCAAAGATGATCCTGTCCATCTTTGCCGCCTTGACCTCCACCTGCCTCAGGACCACCTTCTTTCTGAGGTCCGCCAACACCTTCTTCAGAGTACGCCGCATCGCCACCACCTGCACGGCTGACAGGCGGCTGTGTCTCGGCGGCGTCTCTGAAAAGTATTGGAGGAACTGGGCGGCGTTGCGCAGGTAAAAATCTGCTGTGGTCACAGCTCGGTTGGAGGCCTCCACGTGGGCCGCCCATCTGCAGAAGCCCACGCATGAATTTACTCGCTGTTCACGTCAGGCTTGTGTACTACATTACCCATTTACAAACAATAGATTAGAAAGGCTGCACTTACTCCCGAATTTTTTGGTGGTCATCCATGAACCGCCATGACCACAGGTCGGTTTTCCCTTCCGACAAATAAAATAAAAATGAGCGCACCCTCAACGCCTTGGAGAGGACCGTTTCATAGGGCCGCACCCTCAACGCCTTGGAGAGGGCCGTTTCATAGGGCCTCACTCTTGACGCCTTGGAGAGGGCCGTTTCATAGGGCCGCACCCTCAACGCCTTGGAGAGGGCCGTTTCATAGGGCCTCACTCTTGACGCCTTGGAGAGGGCCGTTTCATAGGGCCTCACTCTTGACGCCTTGGAGAGGACCGTTTCATAGGGCCGCACCCTCAACGCCTTGGAGAGGGCCGTTTAATAGGGCCGCACCCTCAACGCCTTGGAGAGGGCCGTTTCATAGGGCCTCATTCTTGACGCCTTGGAGAGGGCCGTTTCATAGGGCCTCACTCTTGACGCCTTGGAGAGGGCCGTTTCATAGGGCCTCACTCTTGACGCCTTGGAGAGGACGGTTTCATAGGGCCTCACTCTTGACGCCTTGGAGAGGGCCGTTTCATAGGTGTGTGTGTCTGTGTCACAATGAATTGTATGCGTTCAAATGCCTTTTGTGAAGATAACTTCTTGAGGCAATCTGATGAAAAATGCCATATTTATTTTACAGGGAATGTGTAAATCGGTCATTTTGGACTGGAACAGTATTAGAAGGTTAATCTTACCAATAGACTGAGGGAACTTGATGCCCCTCAGGCTCGAAGAGCGCCCCTTTCCGCCCAAATGCCCCGCCAGCCCTTGTTGCCCAGATGTTGATGGGCAGTTGGCGGGAGTTACCAGCACGGATTGTACCTGCAGCTGGTCCTCTCGTCGAAACTTTGGCCCAGTAAGTCTGGACCTCTCGGCGAAAGGCCAAGTTCTCCCCTGCCTCCTCCTCCCGTTGGAAATGGGGTGCCTCCCCCGCCTGGTCTTCCACCTGGTCGAGGTCCAGAGCTGTGGCCATCGGCACAGATGGGTTGGTGGCCCTAAGCTCCGCCAGCAGGCCGAGGGCTTTCTTTAGTTTGGCCGCCTTTAAAAGGTCCGCCCGCTGCGCAGGGGTCATCTGTCGGTGTCCCTCTATATGCTTGTCCAGCCGTGAGCTGTGGTAAGCACAACCCACAGCTGGACAAGGCTTACGCCGTATTGGCGTCCTCCCTAATCTATCTAATCTAATCTAATCTAAATAATTAAAATCTCTGTCTGGCCCCTCGGGCTCTGCAGGGTTCTCTGTCTGGCCCCTCGGGTTCTCTGTCTGGCCCCTCGTGCTCTGCAGGGTTCTCTGTCTGGCACCTCGTGCTCTGCAGGGTTCTCTGTCTGGCCCCTAGGACTCTGCAGGGTTCTCTGTCTGGCACCTCGTGCTCTGCAGCTCCAGCACCCCTCGGCCTCAGTGGGTCCCCATCAGGCCTCCAAGCATTAACCCCGACATCGCCAGCCACTCCTCCATGGTTGTTGGGTGGTTGGCAGGAGGCACTGGTGCAAAAGGTACCTGCTCCTCCCCCTCTGCAGGCCCATCCCCCTCAACAGTTGGCTCCTCCCCCTCCAGTGGCTCCTCTCCCTCTGTAGCTGGCTCCTCCTCCACCCCAGCTGGCTCCTCCTCCTCTGCTGCTAGAAGGAACTTGATGCCCCTCAGGCTCGAAGATCGCCCCTTTCCCGCCAAATACCGCCAGCCTTGTTGCCCAAAAATGAGCGCACCCTCAACGCCTTGGAGAGGGCCGTTTCATAGGGCCGCACCCTCAACGCCTTGGAGGGCCGTTTCATAGGGCCTCCCCATCGTGGCCCCCCAGCGTGGTACTGCTGGTACCCAGATAGATACTCTTCTGTGAATATACATAAAAAAATCAGGTGACTATCATGTCATGTCACATTGAATGAGAGTGTAACATGTGTGGGTTTGTGTGTGTGTGTGTGTGTGTGAGAGAGAGAGTGGGCGTACATGTGAGTGTGTATATATCTCTGTGTCTGTGTCAGTTGTATGCGCTCAAATGCCTTTTGTGAAGATAAGGTCTTCAGGCAATCTAATAAAAAATGCCATATTTATTGTATGGGGAATGTGTAAATTGGTCATTTTTGACCGGAACAGTGTTAGAAGGTTAATCTTACCAATACACTGAGGGAATTTAATCCCCCTCAGGCTCGAAGATTGCCCCTTTCCCGCCAAATACCGCCAGCCTTGTTGCCCTGGGGATCAAAAAAGTATCTATCTATCTAAATGCCGCCAGCCTTGTTGCCCTGGGGATCAATAAAGTATCTATCTATCTAAATACCGCCAGCCTTGTTGGGGATCAATAAAGTATCTATTTATCTAAATACCGCCAGCCTTGTTGCCCTGGGGATCAATAAAGTATCTATCTATCTAAATACCGCCAGCCTTGTTGCCCTGGGGATGTGCTTGTCCAGGGGTCCTCCCTGACGCCATGTTAAGGAGGATGGGTCTCTCTATGTTTAACACAGAGTGCCCAGTGGTCAGGTGGTAGGACATGGACATGGGCACTCTGTCATGCTGTTGTTGGAGTCATGACTGAAAACAGAAAACAAATTAATTAGAAAAATAGCATTTTTAGCTAGCTGATTGGCATTGTTTACATTTTTAGCTAGTAGATTAGAGCTGTCAAACGATTAAAAATTTAATCACAATCAATCGCTGAATTCCTATAATACTATATTCCGTTAATTACGATTAATCACATATTTAATCACATGAAAATCACATTAAAATTCTATTACTTTGCACTTTTGTCTTTTCGCCAACGTCCTCCTCCTCCTCCTCCGCCGCTTGGGCCCCCACCTCGCCTTCCTCCAGGGGAGCATCTAAAGATGATCTAAAGTCCGGAATTCAGATTTAAGTTTTCCACTGCAAAACAGACGTGCGCTGTTTTCATATATGGTGGAGCACCTAATCAATCGCTATTAGCACTTCTCCTCCCCTGTGTTTGCGTGATAGCCTACTCCCACTTTTCCCTCGCCCTCCCATAAATGCATCATTTCAAGGTCATGAACAGTTTACTTACAAGTGGTGTTGAGGAGACGGAGGTGGTGATGGGTTGTGGTTCCATCCTGCCATGCATGAAATAAGGGTGGGATATAGGTCATTATAGCTTACCGTATTTTCCAGACTATAAGTCGCTCCTGAGTACAAGTTGCATCAGTCAAAAAATGCTTCATGAACAAGAAAAAAACATATATAAGTCGCACCGGACTATAAATCGCATTTATTTAGAAATGTATTTAACAAAATCCAAAACCAAAAACAGAGACTATGTAACTAGATTATTGAGGCCAAAAAGATTAATGTTAATGAAGACGAAGGAGTGAAGGCAGCCAAGAGGAGGGCAGGAAGGTAATTGCAAAGTAAAAGATTCACTGAAAGAAAATGCCACGTGATACACCAAAATGTAGCTAAAAATGTGGAGAATGCAATGCAATCAAGCATTTTGGACGATGTGGAGAGACAAGCCGGCAGAAGGACGTGCAGACCGAAGCTGCAGCAAGCAGGTGATATTTAGACATTTATTTCACAGAATCCAAGACTAAGAACAGACAGACTATGTAACTGGACACATTGAGGCCAAAAAATATTGAGAATTCTACAGGGAATGTTGAAGACGGAGTGAATAGTGACAAGAGGCAAGCCGGAGGCTGCTGACAAGGCCCCGACGCTATTGTAAAGCAATTTACAAAAGATTCACTGAACAAAAATGCTGATGTGGTAAATTAAAATTTAGCTACTAAAAATGTGGAGAATGCAATGCAATGAAGCATTTTGGACGACATATTGGCAGAAACTGGCAGCAGAACATGCTGAGAGAAAAAGAGAGCGAGATGCACATTTAACCAGGGCCTAAATTTCAGCGCGGGTATTGCGCATAAATTATTACTAAGTATTGAGCATACTAATAAAAGTCCTGCAACTCTAGCCATCATAGTGCAAGAAATTCCCACAGATTTTACAGCGCTGTCTGACATTAATCTAATAATGGAGTGGCCTGAATGCGGGACTATTGACTGGACGGACCAACTCTAACTTCAATTGAACCCCATGCAGAGACACACACACGCACCACTTTGGGGCTGCCTCTCTCTCTCGTTGCTCTCTCTCTCTCAGCAGGATTTGTCACCGCTGAAGTGAAATTATAGGTGCTTCTGCATCAAACGCTATCGACAAACGTTTAGCGATCAGGAACCGTCAGGAATTTTGCAAACACAGAAGCATGACGGCCTATAACGCGGGAGAACATGGATGCGTTATAATCGATTGCGGACGTGAACAGACAGCTACAGACACAGAGCGCATAGTAGGCTTACTTTCACTTTCTGTGCGTATTTATTACGTGAAAGATAATTGGTAGCAAAACAGCGATCAGCTATAGGCCTTTTTCTTGCGTTTATTGTGAGACATAGGCCTACTTTTCGTTTGGAGCGGCATACCGGTAGGCTATCAAAAGCAGAAGATGTTCGATTTGAGATTTGATTTACGTTTGGACTGTTTGATTATATTGCTAAATATCGGGACTGATGTCCACTGAAATCTGTGGGGTATTTAATGGTTTACTATTAAGTTTCATGTATGAAAGAGTGTTGGGATTTCCATCCGCTTATTGCGAGATGTGGAACGTGTGCTGTGCTGCAAGTGAAACCGTATTCCGTATAGCCAAAGATCTCTAAGATAGCCTACATTTAGTTATTTTTTAAATTATGCATGATTTACTTTTTTATAAAATTCGTAGGCTGATGCCTGGCAGCAACAATTGTGTTTAAATGTAGGTTATTGCTTCAGCCTCTAGCTCAGAAAGGGGCTGCGTGCGACTGGTAGCTTGAGAGCAACGTGTTGGAGACTCATGGTGTAGGATGATGACTTTTCATTGGCAACAATATTAAACCAACCAACAATATAAATTATTAAGAAAAGCTCTTTTATGAGTTAAATTGAAACAAAATTATACTGGCTTTTATTTGTCCGAATCTGACTATAAGTCGCAGGACCAGCCAAACTATGAAAAAAAAGTGTGACTTATAGTCCGGAAAATAAGGTAAATCACAGCATGGCATCACTAAAAAATACATTAGAAATTAGCTTTTTTTCAAGGTCATGAACAGCTTACTTACAAGAGGTGTGGAGGTGGTGATGATGGGGTTGAAGTGGACTCCAAATGTGCTGCAGCCGCTCGAGACTACAATGCCTACGTTTTCAGTAGAGGGATAAAAATCATTGTAATAAACAAATTAAATAAATGAATAACAGAAACAGAACTATACCATGCAGTATGATTTAATGGTAAAGCCTAAAATTTAGGCTGATTTAATGGTAAAAAATTAGCTATGCGTTCCACACCAAGCTATAAAACAAGTAAATAAAGAAAGAAAAAACACAGACACTAATAAACAAAAAGTGCAAAGACTAACTAGAGATTAATAATAATCTTCTCACCGATGTTCTCCAGTTGAGGGTTTTTTCACCGCTTCTTGGCCTGAAACTCGGAGCTCACTGTAGGCCGAGCCCTTCAAGATGGAGTTGTAGATCTTGAAGGCAGAACCAAGCTTAATGCAATGCATGGGGTGGGTTTCAGGCAAGGGTTCCACCTCAGTCCCACCTCAGTCCTAGCTTTTGACTTCAGACAGTCCTAGCTCTTTGGTCTTCTTGGTGTTGAGAGCCAGGTTGTTGTCAGTGCACCACGATGTTAGGTGTTGGAGCTCCTCCCTGTAAGCCGTCTCATCGTTATTGCTGATGAGCCCAATCACCGTAGTGTCATCTGCATACTTGACAATGGTGTTAGAGCCATGTACAGGTGTGCAGTCGTAGGTGAAGAGGGAGTAGACGAGAGGGCTCAGCACACATCCCTGTGGTACGCCGGTGTTCAGGGTGATGGTTAAGGAGGTGTGGTTAACTAACCTAACAGACTAGTTAGAGAGAGCTCTGTTGGTTAGGAAGTCCAGGTGTATGTAAGTGTACAATGGTTTACTTGAGTTTGCAGACATTTAAATATCTTGTTCTATGCATCCTTCTGTATGATTGCTTTGGCAATGCAAATACTTCATTTGTCATGCCAGTAAAGCACATTTTAATATTTTAATTACATTGAGAGAGAGAGATGAGAAAAGAGAGAAAGAGAGACTCTACATCTGGTATGATTTACTAAAATATTACTGGACCTTGTTAAAACCTGGGCCACCAGTCACATTCCTGAGTAAAACAGAGCACACTAACACACACAGGGACAGAGAAAGACACACACACACATGCACTCACTCAAATGCTCACACACACACTCCTGCACACATCCATATCCACTAAGATGCACACAGACACAGAGCAGCACATAGTCCCAATGCAGCCCACAGGAAGACACTGCTCTGCAGTTACATGTGTGTGTGTGTGTGCATGTGTGGCCCTCTGTGTGTGTACGTGTGTGTGCATGTGTGTATGCATGTGTGTGTACATGTGTGTGTGCATGTTTGTGTGCATGTGTGTGTGCATGTGTGTGTACATATGTGTGTGCATGTGTGTGTGTGTACATGTGTGTGTGCATGTGTGTGTGCATGTGTGCGTGCATGTGTGTGTGCATGTGTGTGTACATGTGAGTGTGCATGTGTGTGTACATGTTGTGTGCATGTGTCTGCTTCTGAATCTCATGCACCTCCTGGCAGATGAGGAATCTGCAAAGTGGGCGTATGTGTGTGGTGTGTGTGTGTGGGTGCGTGTGTGTATGTGGGTGTGTGTGGTGTATGTGTGTATGTGTGTGGGTGTGTGTGTGTGTGTATGTGGGTGTGTATGTGTGTGTGGGTGTGTGTGTGGGTGTATGTGTGTGTGTGTGGTGTGTGTGTACATTCCATTCTGCTCTCCCTCTGCTTCATGACTGCACGTCCTACTCTGCTGGATTTGCTTTCTCCTCTTCTCCTCCTCTCTCCTCCTCTCCTCTTCTCCTCCTCTCCTCTTCTCTCCCCTCCTCTCCTCTTCTCTCTCCTTCCCTCCTCTCCTCTCCTCCTCTCTCCTCCCCTCCTCTCCTCTTCTCCTCCTCTCCTCTCTCCTCCTCTCCTCTTCTCCTCCTCTCCCCTCCTCTCCTCCTCTCAGCCTGGAGGCTTATGGTACTTTTATCCATAGCCTGGAGCTCCCTCTAGTGGCTGGATCTGGCCAAACATTGCCAAGTCCTCCCTACAGAACTTACCTGCCAAACCACACACACACACAGGCACACACACACCTTCAGCCTCTCCTCTCTCACACTCATGTTGTGTTTGTGTCTGTCCCAGACAGGCAGGTGTGATCGCTAATCCCATTGGCTCAGTGTCCTTCATCTGCCTGTGGGAGTCTACAGATCCCACAACTACGATTGTGTGTGTGTGTGAGTGTGTGTGTGTGTGTCTGTACATGTGTGTGTGGTTGATCTTGATGAGGATTTGAGATTCCTTGAGATCAGTGCTGATCAGCAGGTGAAAGTGGTATCTCTTCTCACTGATTCCCACGCCTTCAACTTAATCAACCTCAACACACACACACACACCACAAGCAGACACACACACACATACTACACATGCAGACACACAAACACACCTGCATACATAGACACAATGGTCACACACACACACAGTCACACACATCACATTACAACCTACCTGGCACTTCTTTTTTCTTCTACCTGCAACTCTGTTGTGCCTTACGGGCATACAGAGTCCCTGGGGAGAAACTTTGGAGCCTCGCCCACTCCATAGCATGTGTGGTAGTCTATCTAGCCAAGGCTTGGTCTCCTCTCTTTACACATACATCACCAAACGTGTAGCCTCATCCACTCCATAACATGTGTGGTAGTCTATCTAGCCAAGGCTTGGTCTCCTCTCTTTACACATACATCACCAAACGTGTAGAAAAACCCCTGCAAGTTGATAGTCACTGGAGCCATGATCTCTCAATTGCACCTAATACAATTGGACCACAGTCTGGTCAAGGATAGCCCTATCATCGCGTAATCCCAACCATCAGATGATTCATTATAACTTTATACACAGACTCTACTGCACTCCACGTAAATAATCTTTGATGAAACTAAACCCATCTCCCCACTGCCAGCTATGTTCTTTAGGAGCTACAGGAAGCTTCATCCACATGGTCTGGGATTGCCCTGGTGTGAGAGACTTTTGGAGTATGGTCTCCAACAAGATGTCCATAGTACTTGAGCATACCATCCCCCACTCCCCAATTATCCTATTGCTGAACGATATCTCTGGTCTAGACCTTTCTTTGATGCACCAATGCTGGCTCCTGGTAGGCCTTACTGCTGCCAAGAAGCTTATAGCACAGCGATGGAAGGAACCTTATCTGTCCTGTCAACACTGGGTGAACACCGTTATAGATCTGGCTAAACTAGAGAAATCTGTGGCCATAATGCATGGCGCTCAGGCTAAAAACATTAATTTATGGTCATCTTTTATTGACAGTATGTTGGGATAGTAGCCATGGCCTTATGTCCCCTTTCTGCTAACTCAATTTCTTTTCATCTTCCATTCTAACTTGGTATATAATTTTATCAACTTTGTTGAGCTGTTTCAGTTAACTGAATTTTTTTTCTTTTTGGGCTGGGGTGTGGGGAGCAAGACCTGGAGGGTGAATGTGGTTGAATGTTGTATGTTGTCTTACTGTATCTGTTGTCTTAGATGTATTTCTGTTTGTTGCTTGTATGAATTATAAAATACAATAAAAAACTTGATAACAAAAAAAATAGACACAATGGTCACACACACACACACACACACACACCACATGCATATGTAGCGCCCCTCTGCTCTACTTTACTTAAAGTAAAAGGAGGTGCCTCTATGGGTTACGATTAGGTTTAGGCCAGTTCTAGGTTCGGCATTAAGGGGGGAGTAAATTGACACCAGTATGTAAAATGTTATAAATAAATAATGCAGGTTTATTAAATACAAGTATATACAAGTAAGAGGAAATAAATTAGTAAATAGAAAATAAATAGTAAATAAATACAAAACCCTATAAAATAATAAAAGAGCTCTTAAAAATGCAAAGTATCAAATCAATAGTTAAAAACTCAAATGTCCAAAAGAAAAGAAATACCCGGGTAAGGTGGTGTGAGTGTACAATGTCAGTGTATGTGTGAAGGCTTATCTGTATCCAGGGAACAGATCCAAGGGGTTGGTTATCCAGTATGAAAGGGCAGTTCAAGGGGTTGGTTCTCCAGTGTGAAAGGGCAGTTCGAGGGGTTGGTTCTCCAGTATGAAAGGGCAGTTTGAGGGGTTGGTTATCCAGTATGAAAGGGCAGAACAGTTCAATCGATCCAAGGGGACTGACTCGCCTTCCAGTGTTCCAGTGTACATAAAAAACCAATCTGCATACAGCAGTTTGAGAATACAATTAAGCTCATATATTCAATATCAAAGTCGTAAGATCTCACTAAATTCCAATTCAGTTACAGTTCTAATTCAACTAAGTTCCCAGATAACAATTTCCTTTGGGCCTTTAGCCCAAAAGCCTTTAGATCCGCCTGTAGCGGACATACGGTATCTGACTGTGGGCCAGATCTGCTCCTGATAGAGGTTTCAGCTCTGCTAGCAATGCTGTTTTATCACCGGTTCACAGATTTGTCCCAGGTCCAATTTCCGCAACTCAACTGGAAGTCAGGAGATGCGTTTAAAATACAAAACACTGATTTGGCCCAAACCTGTGATACGGATATGAGCTAAACGACCATTTTCTCACAGCAGACCCAGGTGGTAATGATATTAATTAAGGTGCTGATTCTGCTAAATTGACCTTTCCCTACTTCATTGTCAACTAACTGCTAAAGAAAAAAAAGGTATTTTGGAATGGCACAAATTTAGAAACCATGGGGGTGCACTATGTTCCCATGGCCACTTCATTTCTACAGTAAGGCTGGAAAAGAAGATATAGTTGGCTCAATATTGATCATATGCTCGTTTCATTATTTTTATTATTACCTAGCAGTGGTAAAAGTAGTCAATTGTTGTTTGTCAGATCTAACAGTGCTATGAGACAACCCCATATTTTGCCACGCATGCAGAAGTCTGAGCAGTAACGTTAATCAAGAATCTTTGGTTTGCTCACTATCATTCTTTTGACATGATTAGCCAGCCTGCGGTTGGATTAGGACGCAGCCCAACTTTTCAAAGTAGGCTAGCGGACGCAGCGGTAGATAGTAGCAGAGAGTAGAGTCCATCAGGCAAGTGTTATTTAACTCCTGGTGTACTTACAAACTTTTCAATGCCTCGTTTTATGAGTAAAGAACGTAGTTGTACTGCTGTAGAAGGTTCGTACCATTCAGGGCATTATTAGTGGGGTAATTTACGAGATAAAAGTTGGTTCTATTACGCCTGCAGAAAGTCATTAGTTTCTGACAGCGCTACTCGACCAGGGTTCGACCAAGGGACAGCAGGTTCTGGGAGGGTGTTTGGCTCGGGGTCATGGTGCAAAGGACCCTAGGGTGAAATTACTCCGAACTATCGCTTTAACGTCTCTCTTAGGAGTTCGTTACTATCAACGGTCATATAAAATCATGTACTGGTAATTCAATATATTCATTAATAACTTCTATATTACTCAGAAACATACATAAAGACAATATCATTACAATAGCAGCACTTAAAAGAACAATAAAGTAAAAGCAAATCTCAGATTAGCCTGCTAATCATCCTATTGAATTAATGCACTAGCAGCTAGCGGTGCTAATCACTCGCTAGCAGAATGCTAGCGGAGTATTTTAACTCACCGGAGTTCGAGATTTAAAAAACACAGGTCTTCAACAATCCGTAGAAAAATAAGTACAAGGAAGGGTACGATGATTCGATAAGATAGGTAGATTTAGAAAAGGTAGATTATTACACAAGTATTATTTTTCTTAAGAGGGTTATGAATCACGTAATCTAATCAAATTCATTCAAGTGGAGTCTCGAGTGAAAAAACAAACCCCGTCACCTAGGAGATGACTATACCACAATAAAAGTCTTTTCAAATACGTGCACTTTCAAGCAGACCAAAAAGAGAATGAAAAATAAATACATATAATCATGTAAACTCAGCTTCTTGTTCTTGCTACTTATTCATATTTATATATTTAAATATGTATTGTACTCAAACCATTCTAAAACTAAAGTTATGGTCTTAGTAACCAAACTTTAAGGTGGGTTACACATACATAGACACAATAATCACACACACACACACACCACACGCAGACACACACACACACACCTGCATACATAGACACAATGGTCACATACACACACATATACACACACATGTAGAAACATAAACACTCCCGCACATATTCCTGCACTCAGACACACATCAGATGCATTACTAGGACATTTTGTCCAAGGAGATTAGCTCAGTAATCCGGAACATCTGAAGAGTTTAAGAGGCGGACCAGAGATCACACACACACACTGCATTCACACACACACACATACCCTGCATTCAGTCTTCCTCTCACACATTGACAGATACTCTCATGTGACTGCGGATGACCTCACAGCTCAGGACAGAAGGGCAGAAGTCAGACATTGTACACAAGCACACACACACACACACACTGCTTCAGGGAATCTGTCCTGAATGCTGGTTATGTGTGATGCAGGATGCAGACACACACACAGCAGGACACCCTGATAGAGACACACAAGCACACAGTAGTCGTATAGATCATCACTATCCACTAGTAATGTAGTCATATAGATCATCACTATCCACTAGTAATGTAGTGATGTTATAAGCACACAGTAGTCATATAGATCATCACTATCCACTAGTAATGTAGTGATGTTATAAGCACACAGTAGTCATATAGATCATCACTATCCACTAGTAATGTAGTCATATAGATCATCACTATCCACTAGTAATGTAGTCACATAGATCATCACTATCCACTAGTAATGTAGCAATGTTATAAGCACACAGTAGTCATATAGATCATCACTATCCACTAGTAATGTAGTCACATAGATCATCACTATCCACTAGTAATGTAGTAATGTTGTAACAAACGCTCTCTAATGCTTTCGAAAGCGAGGGCTACAATACGCATCAAAAGGTGCGGGGCGACTATTCCATTACACTTGCTGGCAATCAAAGTAGTGGACATGCGTTAAATAACCAAAAAATACAAACATGGATCGTCCTAGCAATAACCCCAGGATGTTTCACCCAACACGGTTGAATAACACAAGGACACAAACGTTAAACCTCCGTGCTTTATAGAATTATTGTACCGGCGGGAATCTACAGTAGGCCCGCTCCATTCATTCACTCATAAACAAAACAAAGTGCGCGCATCGCGCCAGCAACCCCAAAATACCCACAAAACAATTTGTCAAGTATATTGTTCAATAGGTCAAGACCGTGGAATAACTAAATGTCCGAGCAAACAAAACAATGTCCTTTTACGAAGTGGCAGCCTCTCCGCGAACGAAAAAAAATAAGGAAGGACACGGCGGTCCGGTTTTAAAAACCCCGCGTCTCACCAGCCTGTCCTTGTTGGCAAACGTCCGTCCAGATGAGTAATCCCCATATAGAAAAAAGGCAAAGCATCCAACAATGTCCTTTAGAACAAAAAAGGGTAATCCGAGACCGTGCGACGATACTCCACACTCACGTAGTCCAACATGTCAAACACATAGGCCTGTTCGCGCTGCCCCTACCTAACGTGATACCAGAACCTAAGAAAACTTTGAGCCTGTCCCACGAACGCCTCCCATTGATTGACAGGCCAATTGATGGGAGTTCCTCATTATCAGAGTGAAAATCAGTCCTATACCCGTGTGTTTACTTCATTTCTGGTAGCCTATCTAATGTTCATGACTCACATAATTACTATTATACCAACAGTAACATTCAAAACCATATACCGAGTACATGCTCAAAATAAAACACATAATTTTAATGGGTGACCATTACAATGTTATACAGCCCTAGTGTGTGTGTGTGTGTGTGGAACTAGGCGTGGTGATGTGTCCTTTGAGAAAGACTGCTGTGGGCTTGATGAGTGCATATGAGTCATAATGGACACTATGAGTCATAATGGACACTGCTGTGGACTTGATGAGTGCATATGAGTCATAATGGACACTATGAGTCATAATGGACACTGCTGTGGGCTTGATGAGTGTATATGAGTCATAATGGACACTATGAGTCATAATGGACACTGCTGTGGGCTTGATGAGTGCATATGAGTCATAATGGACACTGCTGTGGGCTTGATGAGTGCATATGAGTCATAATGGACACTATGAGTCATAATGGACACTGCTGTGGGCTTGATGAGTGCATATGAGTCATAATGGACACTATGAGTCATAATGGACACTGCTGTGGGCTTGATGAGTGTATATGAGTCATAATGGACACTATGAGTCATAATGGACACTGCTGTTGGAACGCCAGATGAACAACACAAGGTCCAACTCTAGTCCATAAGTTTTATTTACATTTTACAAAAACAACACAGGGTCCAACTCTAGTCCATAAGTTTTATTTACATTTTACAAAAACAACACAGGGTCCAACTCTAGTCCATAAGTTTTATTTACATTTTACAAAAACAACACAGGGTCCTACTCTAGTCCAGAAGATTTATTTACGCTTTACAAAAACGAACAGAGTTCTACTCTAGTACAAAAGATTTATTTACGTTTTACAAAAACAACACAGGGTCCTACTCTAGTCTAAATGTTTTATTTATGCCTTAGAAAATACAGTCCACTTTAGGTGAATGTATTCAGCTTTGTGTTGGGTTAAATCTCCAGCGGTATTCAGCTTTGTGTTGGGTTAAATCTCCAGTGTTGGGCTAAATCTCCAGTGTTGGGTTAAATCTCCAGCGGTGCAGCAGAAGGCGTCAGTGCAGCGTGTGCAGTTTCCATATTAACTAGTGACCAGAGAGAGACGTGTGTGTGTGTGATTAAATAGTGTGTGTGGTGCTATATACGCGTGGTAAATGTGACCGGGGAGAGACGCGCCTCCAGCCTCCATCCATATGAGCCACTGGCTGTGAATGCAGACATCATACTGAGCTGTGTTCCTATGGACAAGGACGGTTTAGGTCGTTGGAGAAATGTCTGATGTTAGGGAGGAGGTTGGTGATGTGTCTGGTGTTTGGGTGGTGTCAGGTGTTATGATAGGTGGTGTTTGAGTGGCTGTAGGTGTTATGATGGATGGTGTTTGGGTGGTGTCAGGTGTTGGGGAGGAGGCTGGTGATGTGTCTGGTGTGTGGGAGGTGAGATGGACCACACAGGCCTCCTTCAGCTCGGTGTCGCTGGGCTTGCAGTGAACTCGTCCACCCAGCAGGGGGCAGACGCTCCCCTTCCTTCAGATACAGAGGATACAGACACAAAACAGGTTAGAGCTCACATACAAAGCAGTGTGTGTGTGTGTGTGCGTGTGCATGTGTGTGCGTGCATGTGTGTACGTGTGTGTGCATGTGTGTGTGTGTGTGTTTGTGTCCATGTGTGTGTGTGCATGCACTGTAAAAAAACTCTCTGCGTTTACTTAAAAAAACACATTTCACTAGCTTTTTTGAGTAATTTCAACTTGACAGTGAAGAACTCAAATAATCAAGTTAAATCAACAAATGCTCCCAACTTGAAAATATATAGTATAAGTATATAAGTATGTACTCTTTTGATCCCGTGAGGGAAATATATATTAATGCCAACTAATATATTGACTCTAACCAAAAACAAGTCTAAATAACAACTCAAAAATCCAAATAGATCAAACAATGTTTTTATTTTCAGCCAGTTTGAACACTCCTGACCTACTGTACCCCCTAGCATTATTGGCACCTCTGCTAAAGCTGACTAAAAAGAAGAATATAAAATCATCTTTTGGAAATTGATCTTAATGCCTTAAGTAAAAAGATGAGGACATATTTCCCGGTCAGGGAATACAGCTTTGGGGCAGCCGTGGCCTACTGGTTAGCACTTCGGACCTGTAACCGGAGGGTTGTCGGTTCAACCCCGACCAGTAGGCACGGCCTTGGAAGTGCCCTTGAGCAAGGCACCTAACCCCTCACTGCTCCCCGAGTGCTGTTGATGCAGGCAGCTCACTGCGCCGGGATTAGTGTGTGCTTCACCTCACTGTGTGTTCACTGTGTGCTGAGTGTGTTATACAGTATACAGAATTTTTGAGTTGCCAACCTACTGTAAGTCCACCTTACTTACAATACTGAGTTGGTATTACTAGATATTTCAAGTTGGGAGCATTTGTTGATTTAACTTGATTATTTGTGTTCTTCACTGTCAAGTTGAAATTACTCAAAAAAGCTAGTGAAATGTGTTGACTTGTTTTTTTAAGTGTGTTTACAGTGTGTTTGTGTATTTGTGTGTGTGTGTCCATGTGTGTATGTGTGCATGTGTGTGTATTTGTGTGTGTGTGTGTCATAACTGGTCATGGTCAGGAAGAGCAAGCAGATACTCTTATCAAAAGGAAATCCCTCAGCTGTGGATGGTATGGATGGATGGGCAGCAATGTGCTGACAATGCTACACACACACACACACACGCACACACACACACACACACACACGCATACACACACACCCACACACACACACACGCACACACACACGCACACACCCACACACACACACACACACACACACACACACACACACACACACACACACACGTGTGTTTAATCTGTGGAGAGATGTGTTGACAGCATGTGAAAGGACCAACAGCATCCTTCACCTCTGCTCTCTTTATCAGTGTGTGAGAGGTGGTATGTATGAGTCACAGTCACACACACACACACACACACACACACACACACCCTCAAACACACACACACACACACATACCGTCAGCATCCTTCACCTCCGCTGTGAGTGAGTGAGTTAAGGTGTGTGTGTGTTTGAGTGTGTGTGTGTGTGTGTGTGTACTCACCTCCTGATGTACCATAGAGTAGTGACTCCCAGTAGCAGCAGCACAAACATCACAGAGATCACAAGCACAGTGGGTACCTCTGAAACACACACACAATGTATCTTAACATATACACACACACCACACAAATAGAGAATAAATCACACACACACACACACACACACACACACAGAACGTATCTAAACATACACACACCACACAAATAGAGAATAAATCACACAGACACACACACACACACACACAGAACGTATCTAAACATACACACACCACACAAATAGAGAATAAATCACACAGACACACACACACACACACAGAACGTATCTAAACATACACACACCACACAAATAGAGAATAAATCACACAGACACACACACACACACACAGAACGTATCTAAACATACACACACCACACAAATAGAGAATAAATCACACAGACACACAGAACGTATCTAAACATACACACACCACACAAATAGAGAATAAATCACACAGACACACACACACAGAACGTATCTAAACATACACACACCACATAAATAGAGAATAAATAACACAGACACACACACACACACACAACGTATCTAAACATACACACACCACACAAATAGAGAATAAATCACACACACACACACAGAACATATCTAAACATACACACACCACACAAATAGAGAATAAATCACACAGACACCCAGACACACACACACACACACACACACAGAACATATCTAAACATACACACACCACACAAATAGAGAATAAATCACACACAGACACACACACACACACACACACACACAGAACGTATCTAAACATACACACACCACACAAATAGAGAATAAATAAGACACACACACACACAGAAGGTATCTAAACATTTAAACACACCACACAAATGGAGAATAAATCACACACACACACACACACACACAGAACGTATCTAAACATTTAAACACACCACACAAATGGAGAATAAATCACACACACACAGACACACACACAGAACGTATCTAAACATTTAAACACAAATGGAGAATAAATGCAAAAGTTCCCATCACTTAATGAAGTCACACACACAGAGACATATACGCACTGAAATCAGAATAACACTGAAATCAGAATTCATATCGTATGATTTTTATATTCAATAGTAGAATTCATATCGTATGATTTTTATATATATGATTTTTATATTCAATAGTAGAATTCATATCGTATGATTTTTATATTCATTAGTAGAATTCATATCGTATGGTTTTTATATGATTTTTATATTCATTAGTAGAATTCATATCATATGATTTTTATATTATTTCTACAGCTATATTATTCATTAGTAGTTTCGGCCCTTATGTTCCTTATTATGTGTCTTGGCTTTATTTTTGAAGCAAAAAACGTCACTATTAACAGCCGCCAGTCTTTGATAAGACGTGAAATATTCACTGGAATTTTGTTTCTTTCTATTACACCTGCCAGGGAATCCGTTATCACACTCTCACTTGTCGCGTTGCCAAATGAGAAAGGCCTATGCCCGTTTTGCTCCAAACCTCCCTTACTGTAGGTCAAAACACAAACACACACACACACACACACACCTCCAGCTGCTGTCTGTCTGCTGTTCAGGGCCTCCTCCACTTGATTGACTGCAGGAGACGTTGAGGAGGAAGAGGAGGGTGAAGTTGAGGAAGAAGGGGGTGATGCGCTCATTATGAGGGGGCGCACAGTCGTTGTTGTGCCATGTAGTTGGAGCTCATGGTCTGCAGGTTACAGAACGGGATCTTTTACGACTGCTTTTAGAACAGCTACTGTTCTAATCACTGTGACTGAGACTTCATTCCCTGTTATTAATCTAGCACCTCAAATCATCATTGTGAGTCTTGACACAACTGTTAGCATAGCTCCCTCACCAGAACACTGTACTGTCATTTGGTTAGCAAAGTGTTAGCATAGCTCCCTCACCAGAATACTGTTATTGGGTTAGCAGAGTGTTAGCTCACCAGAGTACTGTTATTGGGTTAACAGAGTGTTAGCATAGTGCCCTCACCAGAATTAGGTTAGCAGTCAAAGCTTTTAAATGGTGTATAACATTAGCAGACAGTTATAGACAGCATAGCACCTACACCAGAACATTGACATTGAATTAGCATAGAGTTAGCATAGCACCCTCACCAGAACACTGTCACAGTTAAACGTTTTATAGTATGTGTCTCTTAGCAATACAGCTATATCAGTTTCCATTATGAAAGTTCAGGCCAACAGACTCTACCTGTTTGGTTGAAACAGAACACATCAAAGAGTAAGTTGACTGAAGCTCGCCACAGCACCAGTCCGGTGCGGTTCTGACCACAGAGAGTGGAGGCCTGGAGCCGGGGAATGACCGCGACCTGCTCGTCCACCCAGCCGAACCTGAAGGGAACAACAGGGAACTGTTGAAGTTAAGTTCATAAAGTAACTCTGCATTCATTTGATTCCCAATCAAGATACACTGGTATGAATTGCTTTACTTTGTTAATATGGACTTCTGGAAAGTTCTGAAATGCAAAATAATAGAATTTGTATCATGTGATAAAATATGTGATTTATCGTGATTAAGTATAGAAATTCAGCAATTAATTGCAATTTAAAAATAATAATGATTTGACAGCCCTAGTACACATACATTCCTCTCCTCCTCCCTTCTCTCTCCCCCTCCTCTCCTCCCCCCTCCTTTCCTTCTCCCTCCATGTCTTCTCTCTCCCCTCCTCTCATTACTCTAAATCTCTATTATAAGCCTGTTTTAAAGTGTCCACCTGTGGACCCCACCTTCACCTGCTCCTGTGCTGCTGTTCTAGAGTCCTGTGCTGCTGTTCTAGAGTCCTGTGCTGCTCACCTGCACGTCTGCAGCCCGTGATGCAGGGCCTGGTCCACCTGGTCTTTGGTTGCCATGGCGACGCCCATCTGCAGGCAGACGTCCCTGGCGACGGACGCGTTGAAGGAGTATTGGGGCTGTCCCCCGTGCACCTGGGACACCTCAAACACACCCCACACACTGGCAGCGTCAGGGAAGCCTGACAACACACACACACACACACACACACATTACATTAAACAATTTACCTTTACAACAGAACATACCTACCCTTATCCCTTAACATGTAGGTCACAAACACTTACAAATACTTAACTCTAACCTACCACTCTCATAAGCACACACACACACACACACACACAATTACATTACAGTACCTCAGTACAGCCCTCAGTATCTTCTTTCAACCCCAACCCACTACTGCATTAACACAGATGAATTATATCACAATACACCTGCATTCAGCTACATCCTAACTCCAACCCCCAACCACACCGTTCAGAGAGTCTCTTGTCTCTTGACCCCAACCACATCCCTCAGGCTCAGAGTGACCCCAAACCCTGACCCCAGAGCCCAGTCTAACCCAGCAGTTACTGTAATCCCCTCTAACCCAGCAGTGTAATCCCCTCTAACCCAGCAGTTATTCTCTCTAACCCAGCAGTGTAATCCCCTCTAACCCAGCAGTGTAAACCCCTCTAACCCAGCAGTCTAACCCAGCAGTTATCCCCTCTAACCCAGCAGTGTAATCCCCTCTAACCCAGCAGTGTAATGCCCTCTAACCCAAAGCCCAGCTCGCTGGCCGGCGGTCTGAAGTGGACTTACGTCTCAGATGATGGACAAGCATGGAACAGGCAGGCGGCAGCAGCAGCAGCAGCAGCCAAACTCTGGTCATGATGGTGTGTGTGTGTGTGTGTGTGTGTGTGTGGACTAGAGGGGTGACTGGGAGGTGAGCTCTTTAACTGGACAAGAGGAAGGAAACAGGCGGAGCTCAAACCTCACTGATGAGGTGATGACACACACACACACACACTCACACACACTCACACACACACACTCACACACACTCACACACACACACACAAACACACACACACACACATACACACACACACACAAACACTCACACACACACTCACATGCACTCTCTCACACACACACACATACACACACACACACACACACACACATACACTCACACATACACTCACACACACACACACACATAAAAACTGTAATCATGCTGGTCTTTTGCACATCTCTAGATCTTGGTGGCAGACAGTGTTTATGTCACAATTTAATTTGCTTTGCATAAACAACTACCCTGGAAATCCAGAGTTCTCGCGAGAGCACAATGGAATTGTCTCTGCGAGACACTCTGGCAAAGAGCAATGATGCACGTTACTTTTACCCCAACATTCTGGGGAACCAGCTAAACTGATGAAGACAGCGCTGCTTGGAGGACAGTAAACATTGGGCGTAGTGTTATCCGATTGCGTTGAAGTCCGAATTCATTCAGAGTAAACATGGTCTAGTGTTAACCAATTGCGTGCAGTGACATTTTTAAATGCATGCTTGTTGCCGCCCCTCGAGTTGGGCCATCACATTGTTCTTTGCCAGACCCCTTAATCTTTCTAGATTATCAGGGTCTGGATTTTCCAGGCTAATAAACAACAGCAAAGAATAGTAAATATAAGTAAATAGGCAATAGCTTAAATAGTTTAAAAAGTAAGTAGATTATGATGTACTGTAAGCAGAGCCGGACAGTAACGGAGTACATTTACTTGAGTACAGTACTTGAGTACAATTTTGAGGGATCTGTACTTTACTCGAGTATCAGTTTTGGGGAGTACTCATGACTTTACTCAAGTACATTTGAGAGGCAAATATTGTACTCTTTACTCCACTACATTTCTATCCATAACCGTGAGTACCCGTTACTACTTCTTAAAAAAAAGGAAAAAAGAAAAATCTCGGAAACCCTCAATTTGTTGTTTCCCTCTCAAACGTGATTGGATTGTGCAGGCGCCACTGATTGGGACAGCCTATCAGCAATCACCTTTAGCTTTCCACCAAAGTCAACTCCATGGTCAGATTTAGATAAGAGACGAAACCATGGACGAAACAATGGATGAAGACGCAGCAGGTCCATCACAGGAATGTGCCAACCTGTGGCACCACCTTGCCAGACTATTTCAATTTTCTGAACAAGTTAATGATAGTTTTCACTTCAAGTGTTTCAATTACAAAATAGTATTTTGTATTTGAAATACGTATTTTAAATACATGTATTAGAAATACTGCCCATCCCTGGCAACATGGTGAAAAGATGAAAATGTCTTGATTTTACTTTCAATTCCTTTTACATTCTCCAAGGTATTAACATTAACATTTTTCATGACTCCACGTAGGACGTTTCTGTACATAAATGTGAGCACTGTGGCAGTATTAATGCAATATTTAGAAAATGTTGGCTACTCTTGTACTCTTGGATACTCAAGTACTTTTAAAAACTAGTACTAGTAACTAGTCAGTACTTTTACTTAAGTAGACATTTAACTGTTTTACTTTTACTTGTACTTAGCAAAGGGTATCTGTACTTTTACTCAAGTAATGAAGCTGTGTACTGTCTGCCTCTGGATGTAAGTAGATTATGATGAGTCTGTGTGTGTGTGTGTGTGTGTGTGTGTGTGTGTGTATTCTGTATTCTCTTCTACTCTACATTAATCAAACAGATTGTGTTGTTCGATATCAGATCTCAAAATCTTTTCAAAATAATGGTTTTGATGTACAGTATACGTTACTGAGAGTGTTTCTATGTGTGTTTCTCTGTGTGCATGTTACTGAGTGTGTGTGCGTACGTGTGTGTGTGTGTGTGTGTGTGTGTGTGTGTGTGTGTGTGTGAGCAGGGGAAGATTACCGCCTATACTGTACCTTTGAGGTGGTTCCCCAAGGAGAATAGGGGCTGCGATTTGATGGGTCATATGTCTGTGTGAGAATGTGTGTGTGTGGAATGATGTTTTGTTTTCTTGGCTTTGCTGTAGCTGATGCACACACACACACACGTCAGTCGGTCCCTGGTTTCCTGTCCCCACTCTCATTAACCAGCCAATGTTCCTTCCACTTCCTATGATCTGCCAATAACACTCCTGTGATCGGCCGCCCTGCGTCACGTCCACTCACACACACCCCTACACACACACACACACAGACACAGACACAGACACAGACACACACACACACACAGGCGGAGGTCACAGGATGGCTGATCACAGGAGCATTTGACTCCTGATCTCTAATTCCTGTAAAATCACAAATTACCAGAAGTTGGAAAAGTGTGAAACTCTCTCTCTCTCTCACACACACTCTCTCTCTCTCACTCATTCACACACTCACTCACTCACACACACATACACATACAAACATGCATTTCCTCAGGACCATTCAAGCAGACCTGGATCAGTGGGTTTATTCCACACCTGGATGAACAGTATAGCTGACTGGGGTCCGTGTATCATTCGCTCATTTGATATTCAATTCAGAATCCAAAATGAAAAAATGAAAACATGACTGGTTATTTCATTACTCGTTTAAGTAATGTGATACAAACAAACAAATAATGCTTTGTTTGTCAGACTTTTGATTTTATGGTCAGATCGAAAGTAGAACATTAAAAAACGGCCTCACGACCGAAACTGATTTTGATATTTATTTTTTCCGATTTATGTGACCTGGAAGTCAATCCGAAGTCACTTTCTTGGTCTTTTAGACCTGTCAGTGCTCTTGTTGCCAATTTAGTGACTTTGTTGCTAGATTTAGCGACTAATTTTGGCCATTCCTACAGACAGAACATATTTGTCTAACAACTAGCGAGAAATTGGGCGACTTGCGCAACGATGGCAAACTCGGTTTCGTTATTGAATCGTCATAAAGTCATCTCCCTTCTCATGCCTGTTTCGTTTATGAACATTGTGTTCGCCCAAAGCATTGCCCCATGATTATAGAAGTAATAACTGGCCTATGTAGTATCAGCCCATGTTATTGCACAGAAGTAGATGTTCTACAGATCTAACAGCTCAGCTTTGTTCTCGACGTC